>NW_024111618.1:0-80830 GCF_003073215.2 Triticum urartu | reverse complement strand
TGATAACCCACAAGTATAGGGGATCGCAACAGTTTTCGAGGGTAGAGTATTCAACCCAAATTTATTGATTCGACACAAGGGGAGCCAAAGAATATTTTCAAGTATTAGCAGTTGAGTTGTCAATTCAACCACACCTGGAAACTTAATATCTGCAGCAAAGTATTTAGTAGCAAAGTAATATGATAGTAGTGGTAACGATAGCAAAAGGTAATGATGACGAAAGTAATGTTTTTGGTGTTTTGTAGTGATTATAGCAATAGCAACGGAAAAGTAAATAAGCGAAGAACAATATATGGAAAGCTCGTAGGCAATGGATCGATGATAGAGAATTATGCCAGATGTGGTTCATCATGTAACAGTCATAACCTAGGGTGACACAGAACTTGCTCCAATTCATCAATGTAATGTAGGCATGTATTCCGAATATAGTCATACGTGCTTATGGAAAAGAACTTGCATGCCATCTTTTGTCCTACCCTCCCGTGGCAGCGGGGTCCTAGCGGAAACTAAGGGATATTAAGGCCTCCTTTTAATAGAGTACCGGACCAAAGCATTAACACATAGTGAATACATGAACTCCTCAAACTACGGTCATCACCGGGAGTGGTCCCGATTATTGTCACTTCGGGGTTGCCGGATCATAACACATAGTAGGTGACTATAGACTTGCAAGATAGGATCAAGAAATCTCATATATTGATGAAAACATAATAGGTTCAGATCTGAAATCATGGCACTCGGGCCCTAGTGACAAGCATTAAGCATAACAAAGTCATAGCAACATCAATCTCAGAACATAGTGGATACTAGGGATCAAACCCTAACAAAACTAACTCAATTACATGATAAATCTCATCCAACCCATCACCGTCCAGCAAGCCTATGATGGAATTACTCATGCACGGCGGTGAGCATCATGAAATTGGTGATGGAGGATGGTTGATAATGAGGACGGCGACGGATTCCCCTCTCTGGAGCCCCGAACGGACTCCAAATTAGCCCTCCCGAGAGGTTTTAGGGCTTGGCGGCGGCTTTGTATCGTAAAACGTGATGAATCCTTCTCCTTTATTTTTCTCTCCCCGAAAGTGAATATATAGAGTTGGAGTTGAGGTCGGAGGAGCTCTAGGGGGGCCGCGAGGTAGGGGGCACGCCCCCACCCTCGTCGCTAGGGTGTGGGCCCCCTGGTCTTGATCCTTTGCCAGTATTTTTTATTATTTTCAAAAAGACGCTCCGTGGAGTTTCAGGTCATTCCGAGAACTTTTGTTTCTGCACATAAATAACACCATGGCAATTCTGCTGAAAACAGCGTTAGTCCGGGTTAGTTCCATTCAAATCATGCAAGTTAGAGTCCAAAACAAGGGCAAAAGTGTTTAGAAAAGTAGATATGATGGAGATGTATCACTATCTACAAAGCTCGAGTTGTCGCAAAATGTTTTCGACAAGATCAATGTGTTGACTATGACGAGATTTTCTCAGTCGTATCAATGCTTAAAAGTCTGCCTGAATCATGTTAGCAGTTGACGCATTTTATGAAATCTGGCAAATGGATGTCAAAACTGCATTCCTTAATGGATTTCTTAAAGAAGAGTTGTATATGATGCAACCAGAAGGTTTTGTCAATCCTAAAGGTGCTAACAAAGTGAGCAAGTTCCAACGATCCATCTATGGACTGGTGCAAGCATCTCGGAGTTGGAATATATGCTTTGATAAAGTGATCAAAGCATATGGTTTTATACAGACTTGCGGTGAAGCCTGTATTTACAAGAAAGTGAGTGGGAGCACTACAGCCTTTCTGATAAGTATATGTGAATGACATATTGTTGATCGGAAATGATGTAGAATTTTCTGGAAAGCATAAAGGAGTGCTTGAAAGGAGATTTTCAAAGAAAAACCTCAGTGAAGCTGCTTATATATTGGGCATCAAGATCTATAGAGATAGATCAAGACGCTTGATAAAGATTTTTCAATGAGTACATACCTTGACAAGTTTTTGAAGTAGTTCAAAATGGAACAGTCAAAGAAGGAGTTCTTGCCTGTGTTGCAAGGTGTGAAGTTGAGTAAAGACTCAAAACCCGACCACGGCAGAAAATAGAAAGAGAATGAAAAGTCATTCCCTATGCCTCAGTCATAGGTTCTATAAAGTATGCTATGTTGTGTACCAAACCTATTGTGTACCTCACCATAAGTTTGGCAAGAGGGTACAATAGTGATCTAGGAGTGGATCACTGGACAGCGGTCAAAAATATCCTTAGTGGAATAAGGAAATGTTTCTCGGTTATGGAGGTGACAAAGAGTTCGTCGTAAAGAGTTACGTTGATGCAAGCTTTGACACCGATCTGGATGACTCTAAGTCTCGATCTAGATACATATCGAAAGTGCGAGCAATTAGCTAGAGTAGCTCCGTGCAAAGCATTGTAGACATAGAAAATTTGCAAAACACATATGGCTCTGAATGTGGCAGACCCGTTGATTAAATTTCTCTCACAAGAAAAACATGATCACTCTTTTGGTGTTAATCACATCGCGATGTGAGCTAGATTATTGACTCTAGTAAACCCTTTGGGTGTTAGTCACATGGAGATGTGAACTAATCACATAAAGATGTGAACTATTGGTGTTAAATCACATGACGACGTGAACTAGATTATTGACTCTAGTGCAAGTGGGGGACTGAAGGAAATATGCCCTAGAGGCAATAATAAAGTTGTTATTTATATTTCCTTATATCATGATAAATTTTTATTATTCATGCTAGAATTGTATTAACCGGAAACTTAGTACATGTGTGAATACATAGACAAACAGAGTGTCCCTAGTATGCCTCTACTTGACTAGCTCGTTAATCAAAGATGGTGAAGTTTCCTAGCCATGGGAATGTGTTGTCATTTGATGAATGGGATCACATCATTAGAGAATGATGTGATGGACAAGACCCATCCGTTAGCTTAGCATAATGATCGTTCAGTTTTATTGCTACTGCTTTCTTCATAACTTATACATGTTCCTCTGACTATGAGATTATGCAACTCCCGAATACCGGAGAAACACCTTGTGTGCTATCAAACGTCACAACGTAACTGGGTGATTATAAAGATGCTCTACAGGTGTCTCTGATGGCGTTTGTTGAGTTGGCATAAATCAAGATTAGGATTTGCCACTCCATGTATCGGAAAGGTATCTCTAGGCCCTCTCGGTAATGCACATCACTCTAAGCCTTGCAAGCATTGTGACTAATGAGTTAGTTGCGAGATGATGCATTATGGAATGAGTAAAGAGACTTGCCGGTAACGAGATTGAACTAGGTATGAGGATACCAACGATCGAATCTCGGGCAGGTAACATACCGATGACAAAAGGAACAACGTATGTTGTTATGCGGTTTGACCGATAAAGATCTTCGTAGAATATGTAGGAGCCAATATGAGCATCCAGGTTCTGCTATTGGTTGTTGACCGGAGACGTGTCTCGGTCATGTCTACATAGTTCTCGAACCCGTAAGGTCCGCACGCTTAACGTTCTGTGACGATTTGTATTTATGAGTTTGTGATTTGATGACCGAAGTTTGTTGGAGTCCCGGATGAGATCGGGGACATGATGAGGAGTCTCAAAATGGTCGAGACATAAAGATTGATATATTGGAAAGCTATATTCGGACATCGGAAAGGTTTCGAGTGATTCGAGTATTTTTCGGAGTACCAGAGAGTTACGGGAATTCGTATTGGGCCTTAATGGGCCATACGGGAAAGGAGAGAAAGGCCTCAAAGATGGCCGTGCCCCTTCCCAATGAACTGGTCCGAATTGGACTAGGGAAAGGGGGCGCCCCCTTCCTTCCTTGCAGATCACGGGGGTGTCGTACCTTCGGTGCTAGGATCGGTAGGATCGTGAAGACGTACGACTATATCAACCGCGTTGTCATATCACTTCCGCTCACGGTCTATGAGGGTACGTAGACAACACTCTCCCCTCTCATTGCTATGCATCACCATGATCTTGCATATGTGTAGGATTTTTTTAAATTACTACGTTCCCCAACACGCGCGCCCTGCCTCCTCTCTTCCACCACTTGGCCCATGAGGCCCAATACTTCTTCCCTGTATTCCCGTAACTCCCCGATACTCCGAAAAATATCCGAATCACTCGGAACCTTTCCGATGTCCGAATGTAGTCGTCCAATATATCGATCTTTATGTCTCGACTATTTCGAGACTCCTCATCATGTCCCCGATCTCATCCGGGACTCCGAACTACCTTCGGTACATCAAATCACATAAACTCATAATACCGATCGTCACCGAACGTTAAGCGTGCGGACCCTACGGGTTCGAGAACTATGTAGACATGACCGAGACACGTCTCCGGTCAACAACCAATAGCAGAACCTGGATGCTCATATTGGCTCCTACATATTCTACGAAGATCTTTATCGGTCAAACCGCATAACAACATACGTTGTTCCCTTTGTCATCGATATGTTACTTGCCTGAGATTCGATCGTCGGTATCTCAATACCTAGTTCAATCTCCTTACTGACAAGTCTCTTTACTCATTCCGTAATGCACTATCCCGCAACTAACTCATTAGTTGCATTGCTTGCAAGGCTTATAGTGATGAGCATTACCGAGAGGGCCCAGAGATACCTCTCCGACAATCGGAGTGACAAATCCTAATCTCGATCTATGCCAACTCAACAAGTACCATCGGAGACACCTGTAGAGCACCTTTATAATCACCCAGTTACGTTGTTGTTGAGGATATACCCCGCGGTGTAATCCGCCAGATGTATGACCCGACTGGAGTATGGCGACTCACTGATGACCCGCCCGGAGCTTGGTGACTCAAGAGTGACCCGCCCGATCTTGGCGATTCATTAGTAACCCGACGGGTAGGTCAGACGGACGACAAGGCCCAATGCCCAGAAGGTCGGCTCACATTTATGATGGGCCGACTTAAGAGGAAAGTGTAAGGAATATTCCCTTACAAACAAAGTAAGACTAGGACTCCACTTGTAATAGAGTAATCCTAATCCTATTAGGACTAGTCACGTAACCCGCCCCTTCAACATATATAAGCAGGGGCAGGGCACCCCAAGAGGAAGGATAAGAAACAATCTCTAGGGCTAGACACAAATGGGGAGCCGGCTTGTGCGGCGACTCTCTCATAAGCATAATGAGATCTAGCCACAAACAACATGTAGGGCTATTCGAATGATGTTTGCCGGGGCCCGAAGCTTTCTAAATCCTTGTCTTGTGTTGTGTCTCTCAATTCCGCTCAACCCCTCTCAAGCTACTACAAAGATGCGTTGGCCTTACGACTAAGTCCTCACACTAGGATCTTTCTCAGGGTCGAGAAATTCGCAATTTTCTAGATGAAGAAGAACCGGTTTAGAAGAATTCACATCGACGCCAAGCTCATCAGTCGAAACCAGAAATTTTTCAAGCAAAAGCGAGTCCAAAGGAGATAGAGAAGGGCGGCGTAAAAAATACTAGTTGATCAAGAGCGTGCAAAGAATTGATCTGTTATTGATGAGCGGCAGCTGCAATGCTATTCTGTTTCGCCGAGGACGACAGCATTTTGGATCCAAAGATTACACGGATTCGCCGTCTAGTCGGAAGTATCATTACCACATCCGTTTTGGAGTAAATCCTAAGGAAAAAGCACATCCGATGGAAATTTTGTCGCTGTGTCATGTGAACAAGCATATGGTCAAAGTTGGTCTACACGACCCAGATCCGACTCCGTCTTCAACGCTGCATCCGAGTCGCCGTCCGCCGCGCTGGCGGCTATCCAAGTCGCCACCGTGACCCGCCTCGTCACGGGCCTTCTCACCAGCCTCGTCGCGTCAAGCCGACCGCCTCGCGCCGTTCCCATGGCTTTGCGGCAAGTCGCAGTCACCGTCCGACTTTGTGCCTGATTCAAGTCGCCACCGGCCTTGACCCGCCAGCCGACGGTTCGCCTTCGCCGCCTCACTTTTTCAGTCAGCCACCGCGTGACCTCGCCTCTAGGCTGCCCGTGTTGTGAGCCGCCCGGCCATGCAGCCACCTACCGCGGTGGTCCGCCTCTGCCTTTGGCTTGCCTCGCGCCCCTGCTGTTTGTCCACGGGCTCTGCCCTGTCTTGGCTGCTGCGCCTGTGCGCCCGTCCCCGAGCCTCCTGCTTGATGGCTCGACTCCGTCTAGCCGCCCTGCCCAGGCCGGGTGCTCCGCCTGGGTATCGCGCACTGAAAGTTGGTTGGTCTGAATGAAAGACAGTGTTTACGCAATGTATTTCCATACATGAGCTGTTCTTCGGAGTATTTTGTGTGCAGTTCACAAGCACTTGTTCCAGGACATGCACCCGTCGAGCGTGCATTGCTTGGAGTGAATGGTCACTGATTGGTATTTGTGCGTGAAGCTACGCGCACTATATACTGGAGCACAGGGAGTACTAGTCAAGTCTGATTTTCTTTCCATTGGAACATTCACATGGAGGAGAAGTGCATGTACGCATGATTGGTTCAAAGACCATTATGCCAAACACAAAAAGGAGCACGGGTCTTAGTGAGCTGTTCTCTTAATCTCGTCGCTCCTGTCATTTCGGTTTACATCAAAGACGTCGCGTCAGTGTCAGTAAAGCTGCCCGACGAGCAGGCATGCACGTTGGTCAGGTGTGTAAACCACCGCCCCTACAGTACATTCTATTGGTACAATCTACTTCAAACACACCGAAGAGCTGTTGGAAATTCGCCACCGATCACATAAATTACATGAACACATACGCACACAAAACTGATAACCAAGGGCTCGTATCGTGTCTTTTTTCCTCTTTATTGATTTTCTGATTTTCTCTTAGTGTTTTTTTACAATAGCTAGCCCTGCCTATGTATATATAGACGTAGAGTCAGAAACGATGGCTTACAAAGCCGACTCCAACTAGTACTCGTACATAGACACCTAGCCGGACTACTATATGGAACTGCCACGGACTCTACCTTCCTAACCTGACTAGCACAAGCCAACGTAGGCAAGCTTGATCACCTTTTGCTAACCCTAGCATGACTCTACATACTAGTACTTACAAAACTATAACACATATGCTTGGATTACTCTAACATTCACCCCCTAATCCAAGCATTTAACTCTTTATTCGACGAGACACGCAGACGACCACTTGCTCATCTTGTTATACTGATTTGTAACACCCCGGATGTAACTTTCCCTATTTGTACTCCAACTCTTGCCGTTTCCGGCGTTAAGTTATATTTATTTCTCGGGTTCAGGTCTTTTTCTTCGTGTGTTGTTTTCGTTTTCATGCATCTCATATCAAGTCATCATGTGCATTGCATTTGCATGCGTGTTCGTCACATGCATTCGAGCATTTTCCCCGTTGTCCGTTTTGCATTCCGGCGCTTCGTTCTCCTCCGGTGGTCATTTCTAGCTTTCTTTCGTGTGTGGGGATTAAACATTTTCGGATTGGACCGAGACTTGTCATGCGGCTTTGGTTTACTACCGGTAGACCGCCTGTCAAGTTTCGTATCTTTTGGACTTCGTTTGATACTCCAACGGTTAACCGAGGGACCGAAAAGGCCTCGTCTGTGTTGCAGCCCAACACCCCTCAAATTTTGGCCCAAAACCCACCAAACTCTGCTCTATGTCCTAGAGCGTTCGATCCTGATCGCGTGGCCGAAAACCGCACCTCATTTGGAGTCTCCTAACTCCCTCTATGCCTATATATAGCCCCCTCCATTCTCGGATCATCTCTTCCCACGAAACCCTAGGAAAAAAAACAGATCTTCCCCGCGCGCCGGACAACGTCCGCCGGCGCCGGACGTGTCCGCCCCGCTCCCCTTGCCCTATCCGCTGCCGCCACGTGTCCCCGGCGCGGGACCGCTTCGCCGCCCACCGCCGCGGGCCCGAAGCCCATCGCCGGCCCCGCTCGCCGCGCCCCGGGCCAGAACCCCGCCGCCTCAAGCCGCTCGCCGCCGCCGCCTCAAGCCGCGCCGCCGCCGCCCGCCTCTTCACCGACTCCGGCAGCCGGCGCCGCCGCCCGCGCCTCCACGCCGCCTCACCGCCCGCCGCGCGCCGGCCGGCCGTGCCTCGCCCCGCCCGCGGCCGCCGCTCCACCTCCGGCGACCGGCCGGATCCGGCCGCCTCCTCACCGTCCCCGGCGAGCCCATCTTCTCCGGCGACCAACCTCGACGCCGACGAACCTCGGGAGTCGCGCCGTGAACAGTGCTGCTACAGTACCTCCTCAAATCCAGATCCGGATCTCGGTTGACTTTCCCGCCTAACCCTAGTTTTTTATGCATACTTTGACTGCCCGTAACTTTACATTCATAGCTCCGATTTGGGCATTTAATATATCAAAATGTTCGACTCGATGAGTACATCATTTCATTCCATTGCATTATTTTCATTGGAGTTCATATTGACGCCCAAAATGCTGTTATAAGGAGGCTTCGTGAGTTATTTGTCAGATCTGCTAGCTCATCTTAGACTTTTGTCATTTTTTCCATGATTATTGTGTGCATGCTATGCCTGTGAGTCCTTCATATGTTTTGTTAAGCATTTTGTCTTCTTTCCAGAGGTGCAACCCATGCATTTTTAGGATGTGTGTGGTGACTTGTGCAAGCTTGCAAAGAGAGGCACCCGGAAAATCTGTTTTCAGGGACTTAGTTGTTTTCACTAAGTCTGGGATTATTTAGTTCATGATGCCATATGTTCAGCTTGTTTCCTAGTGATCCGTGTCTCTTTTGAGGATAATCAGTAAAGGAGTTTGGTTATTCATGTTATGCTCTATCCATCCATATCTTTGTTTGCAATTATGGAGTACCATAGCTTGAGTCAATCGAGCTCTACTTTTGCTTCATGGTGAATCTGGGCAGATCGTCAACTCGTTTGCGATTTTGCCGTTATTATTGTAGATGATCCGTGCATGCTATGCCATTGTTCTTGCCATGTCTAGCTTGTATTTTGTGCCTTCTTAATGGGTGTATGCCTTCCTTGCCATGACTTGCACCGTGGTGAGTGCATCGAGCTCGTTTACATGCCTTCGTGAGTTATAGTTCAGCATGTCTCAGTTTTCACTAAGTCTGAAAACTGATTGTGTTTTGGCTATGTTCGTGTGCCCGTTAATATATTTTGTGAACCCTTTTGGCCCCAGGTCACTTTGGGTCTTTTGTTAAGCTTGTTGAGTAGATCCATGCCGTGTTCTTACTTGTCATGTTCAGGTCATGTATCATGTTGTTTTGCTGCTCCGAAGAGACCATCGTGATCTGAAATTTCAGACTAGTGTTAATTTCACTAAGTCTAGAATCTGTTTTGCATTTGCGTTTTTGCCATGCTTGTTTGAACCTCATAATGGATGAATTGGCCGTGGCTCAGTGCTAGTCTTTTGATAAGCATCTTGTGTGCATCCCTGCCATGTATTTTTTTGTCATGTTTGGTGGCTGTAGCATGTTCATCTCGTTGCATTTAGATGCCTACTTGCTGTAAATCGCAGACCGGTGTCATATCTTAAAACGCTTGCCATTTCCAAACCGTAACTCCGATTCCACTGATCTTTATATCGTTTTCAAGCGATTTCATCCCCTCTATCCAGTGGCACCCTTGGAATTCCAAGTTGAGTCCAGGTTCATGCATTTCCTGTCATATCTTGCATTTTGCATCCTGCATCGCATTCCATATAGCATATCATCATTTCATCATATTGCTTGGTCTTGCACGTGGTTGATTGTATCCTTGTTGCTTGTTTGTCTTGTTGGGTAGAGCCGGGAGACGAGTTCGCTACCGAGGAGCCCGTTGAGTTTGCTTGTGAGGATCCAGTCAACTCTGACAACTGTGCAGGCAAGATGATCATACCCTCGAAATCACTACTATCTTTGCTATGCTAGTTTGCTCGCTCTTGCTTTGCCAATGCTACGATGCCTACCTTTTTCTTGTCAGCCTCCTAATTGCCATGTCAACCTCTAACCCACCATGTCCTAGCAAACCGTTGATTGGCTATGTTACCGCTTTGCTCAGCCCCTCTTATAGCATTGATAGTTGCAGGTGAAGATTGGAGGTTGTTCCTTGTTGGAACATTTATTTACTCGTTGGGATATCATTATATTGCTATGTTATCTTAATGCATCTATATACTTGGTAAAGGGTGGAAGGCTCGGCCTCTCTCCTAGTGTTTTGTTCCACTCTTGCCGCCCTAGTTTCCGTCATATCGGTGTTATGCTCCCGGATTTTGCGTTCCTTACGCGGTTGGGTTATAATGGGAACCCCTTGATAGTTCGCCTTGATTAAAGCTTTTCCAGCAATGCCCAACCTTGGTCTTACCATTTGCCACATAGCCTTTTTCTTTCCCTTGGGTTCTGCAGACTCAAGGGCCATCTTATTTTAACCCCCCCGGGCCAGTGCTCCTCTGAGTGTTGGTCCCACTGAACGATGTCCAAGGCTACCAGGGGCAACTCTGGGCTGGCTTACCCGACGTCTGGCTCATCTGATTGTGCCCTGAGAAAGAGATATATGCAGCTCCTATCGGGATTTGTTGGCACATTCGGGCGGTGTTGCTGGTCTTGTTTTAACCTGTCGAATTGTCTTTTTGTACCGGGTTACCGAGTCTGATCGGTGTGACTCGGGTGGAGGTCTATTCCTTCGTTGACCGTGAGAGCTTGTCATGGGCTAAGTTGGGACTCCCCTGCAGGGATTGAACTTTCGAAAGCCGTGCCTGCGGTTATGGGCAGATGGGAATTTGTTAATGTCCGGTTGTAGATAACTTAAACCTTAATTAATTAAAATGAATCAACTGAGTGTGTTGCCGTGATGGCCTCTTCTCGGCGGAGTCCAGGAAGTGGACACGGTGTTGGAGTAATGCTTGCGCAGGTTGTTCCTCTAGATTCTCGCTCGCGCCTTGCCTCCTCTTCTCGCTCTCTTTTGCGGATAAGTTAGCCACCACATATGCTAGTCGCTTGCTGCAGCTCCACTTATATTTGCCTTATCCATTCCTAAGAGCTTAAATAGTCTTGATCGCGAGGGTGCGAGATTGCTGAGTCCCTGTGGCTCACAGATACTACAACTCCAGATGCAGGTCCAGGTGATTCCGCTCCAGGTGACGAGTACGAGCTCAAGTGGGAGTTCGACGAGGACTCTCAGCGTTATTATGTTTCCTTTCCCGATGATCAGTAGTGGTGCCTAGTTGGGGTTTGATTCAGGGCCTTGTCGCATGTTGGGTTTTTCTTCTATTTTGGCGCCGTAGTCGGGCCATGAGTGCTTGTATGATGGATGTTATTTATGTACTCTGATGTGACGTGGCGAGTGTAAGCCAACTATGTTCTTCCCCTTTTATTATATATTACATGGGTTGTTGTAATGATTGCCTGACTTGCGACATTGCTTTCAATGCGGTTATGTCTCTAAGTCGTGCCTCGACACGTGGGAGCTATAGCCGCATCGAGGGCGTTACATGATTGTCTCCGGTGACGCAACTTACTGGACCACAACTTCTCTCTTCTCGCAACGATGGCCACCACTTCATCACCATCCTTCTTTTATGCAGATCTGAAAACTGAAATCAACGATTACCCAGACTACCAGCCACACTATCACATCTTAGCGTGCTACGTACAGACTAAATGCATAGCCTCACGCAGGAACTCGACTTAACCGGTGCGCGTCCATCTTCACGTTAATCTTCATCTTCTCGTAGGTTGCTTGTGCATGGAGAGACACATCTTACCCCCTAATCCAAACACTCTGATACCAATTGTTGGAAATTCGCCCACATGACCGATCACATAAATTGCACGAACACATACACACACAAAACTAATAGCCAAGGGCTCGTGTCGTGCCCTTTTTCCTCTTTATTGATTTTCTGATTTTCTCTCAGTGTTTTTTTACAATAGCTAGCCCTGCCTATGTATATATAGACATAGAGTCAGAAACGATGGCTTACAAAGCCGACTCCAACTAGTACTCGTACATAGACACCTAGCCGGACTACTACATGGAACTGGCACGGACTCAACCTTCCTAACCTGACTAGCACAAGCCAACGTAGGCAAGCTTGATCACCTTTTGCTAACCCTAGCATGACTCTACGTACTAGTACTTACAAAACTATAACACATATGCTTGGATTACTCTAACAAGAGCCAGTAATTCAACAGAGGCAATAAGCACAAACCTCGATGTTTGTTTGGTCTGGCTATCTAAACTTGGTTTGCGCCGTCAGTATCATCCAATAAAAAAATGCCAGGTGATATTCATCTAAAATTATTTTCTAAACACATGTCGTTTTCATCAAAGAACAATTACTTGGTCTATGATATATTTTTGCAAGACCATTATTCCTTACAAAAAGGTGTCGCAAAAGAGGCGTGAGCAAATATTATTTTTGCACTAGCGCTCGTCCTGCACGAGTTGTCACCCCTGCTACATCGAACTGACTCATTGTCTATGCCCATGGCTGAATTGTCTGCATCTGTGCCGTTTCCAACGTCGCGACTGACTTTCTCATTCGCACCGGCTTACAACGCCGCTGCTGACTCTCCCCATCTGCAACGGCTTACAACGCCGCGGCCGGTTCACCCGTGATTGATTTCAACTTCACCATTATGATCATCAACTTCGCGGTGGATAATTTCTGGCCCAACATATCAGGTGAAATCCATCCAGTATATTTTTATATTACATGTTGCTTTCTTCAAAAAGAGCAATTACTCTGTCTTGTGAGGTTTTCCAATGCAGGACAAGTTGTCTACTGCAAAAGGAATTGTTATACCATTGAGCTGTTGAATGACTCATATCAATTTATATCACGGTCAAATATGGAGAATCTCAAAACAACTCCTCGAGTCGCCTTAAGATTCGGGGGATACAATGGCATGACTCGGCAAAATTGTCCAGTATCAATAATCCGGAACTCCGGGTCATTGGAGGGAAAAAATAACCTGGAGACTACTGCTATATTGATAAGAATTTAAAGGCCGTCAGAAAATTTCCGGTTCAAAATGAAGAATGCCGGTTTAAAATCCGGCTCAAGGTAAACATGTCTCCTACAAAGCTTTGAAGCTCTCAATATCCGGTTTGAAATTTCGGTTTAAAAAGAATTCATCTCTCGCAAGTTCGAGTTTTCAGAAAAAAATTACAGGGACAAAAGAGAGTTTGTTGCACAACACAACTCAAACATAGGCACCCGGCGAGCACAAGTCAGAAATATATCACTTGGGGGCTTCCGGCTTATTGAGCTAAGCTATGATTACCCTTTGATCCGGCTCATAGCCACAGTTACAGGTCATTTGGGGGCTTCCTGTTCAAACATAGGTCGTATTCGAACCAAAGAGAACATAGCTGTCGGTACCCTCTTGATCTACGCAATGCAAAACCCACTAGGGGGCTTCTTGATCGTATTCGAATCATAGCTTAACCCCTTTTGGATCCGACTTTGATCGTATTCGAATCAGAGTCGTTAAAAAAATCTCAAGGTCATTTGGGGGCTTCCTGTTCAAACATAGGTCGTACTCGAACCAAAGAGAACATAGCTGTCGGTACCCTCTTGATCGGCGCGACGCCAAAACCACTAGGGGGCTTCATGATCGTATTCGAATCCTAGCTTAACCCCTTTTCGTCTGGTTTACTGATCATATTCGAATCAGATGCCTCATTTTTCTCTGTTTGGCTTAAGTTTTTGAAAACAATCTTTGGTTTTGTCTTGAGACCTTTTTGTTCATATCTGAAGCATATATATGGTTTTGATTAACCCGACTTGACTTTGGAGGATAAGTCGCCATATATGACAATCATAAACATTTGGAAGTTTTGGCTTCTAAAGATTGGGTTATCACCCTTACTGCACAGGTATCCTAAACCGGCAGTACGATTCAATATCACAGGAACCGGTTTTCCAAACTGGATTATATTATTCAAATCTTTAATAGCCAACATGGCTGGATTTTTATTATGGTTATCAATAGCCAATATTATGATGGAGGTCTTCAAAGTCGCTTCAGCGCAATGGTTATTATTTTATTAATGGACATGATTTATTTTTACAATGGAGGGAATAGTCCCGAGTCGTTGCAGGCTTACGACCCGGCACTTGGGAGCTACATTATTCATATTGAGATTACATCAAATATGCAAGTCCCATGTCATTGCCGGCATGCACCATGACACTTGGGGGCTAATGCAAAGTCATTTTTTGCTCACCTTATTGAAGACCCGACTCATCACATTCTAAATGAGTCGGCTCTTGGGGGCTACCAATTGCTCCCGTCGAAAATTCAAGGTGCACAAGCCTTAATCCATTATATTGAAAGATCCACTACTCAGTTGGTAGAGTACAAAGCTCTTAACCTTGTGGACGTGGGTTCAAGCCCCATGGTGGAGATTACATCATATGATGTTATTATCAATGAATCATATACAAAGTCCCAGCTCAGTAATATCTTACTGAGCCGGCCCTTGGGGGCTACATGTTGCTGCTCACGTTTACATGATCATATTTACAAAGTCCCTGCTCATTATTGCATAATGACCCGGCCCTTGGGGTTACACTGGTTGAAATTTTTATGAGCATAAGGCAATTACAAGTCCCAGGTTGCTGCAAGCATGACAACCCGGCACTTGGGGGCTACAGGTGATATGCATATAAGGGAGGAATAACTTCAAATTCTCAGTTTTGAGAAAATCAGGTATTATATTATTATCGGAGAAATCTGCAAAGTTTATGACCCGGCGTCATCATAAGATTAACCCGACATCAACAACAATTACATGACCCGACATCATTTGTTTATAACCCGACAATTTTGGCAATCATAAATCGGCAAGTTCTACATCCTCAAGCCGGCTGAATATCCGTTGGATATTTGAAGACCAATATTTTTGTCAAGTCAGAGCATTGAAGACCGACTCAAATGGATTATTTTTTATAATATTTCTTTACAAGATACAATGTCAGCAAATGGATTATGAAACTAACCTATTGACCCGGATTTTTCAGGAGAAAATGTCAAGGACTTAAGGATGATCAGGTGCCGGCTTACAAGAATATTTAACACGCAGCACAACCTGTCAAATTTGTTCTTGTGTTTATTTTACAGGATTAGTTTAACATGGATAAATCCAAATTAAACTGCGTGCTAATGTCGGGGCTATACCCCGCGGTGTAACCCGCCGGATGTATGATCCGGCTGGAGTATGGCGACTCACTGGTGACCCGCCCGGAGCTTGGCAACTCAAGAGTGACCCGCCCGATCTTGGCGATTCATTAGTAACCCGATGGGCAGGTCAGACAGACGACAAGGCCCAAGGCCCAGAAGGCGAGCTCACATTTATGATGGACCGGCTTAAGAGGAAAGCGTAAGGAATATTCCCTTACAAACGAAGCAAGACTAGGACTCCACTTGTAATAGTGTAATCCTAATCCTACTAGGACTAGTCACGTAACCCGTCCCTTCAACATATATAAGGAGGGGCAGGGCACCCAAAGAGGGAGGAGAAGAAACAATCTCTAGGGCCAGACACAAAAGGGGAGCCGGCTTATGCGGCGACTCTCCCATAAGCATAATGAGATCTAGCCACAAACTACATGTAGGGCTATTACCAGATGATGTTTCCCGGGGCCCGAAGCTGTCTAAATCCTTGTCTTGTGTTGCGTCTCTTGATTCCACTCAACCCCTCTCAAGCTACTACAAAGATCCCTTGGCCTCACGACTAAGTCCTCACACTAGGACATCTTCCGTGATAATTCCACGACAGTTGTGACGTTTGGTAGCACACAAAGTGTTCCTCCGGTATTCGGGAGTTGCATGATCTCATAGTCATAGGACCATGTATAGTTATGGAGAAAGAAATAGCAACAAACTAAACGATCATCGTGCTAAGCTAACGGATGGGTCAAGTCAATCACACCATTCTCTAATGATGTGATCCCGTTAATCAAATGAAAACTCATGTCTATGGTTAGGAAACATAACCATCATTGATTCAACGAGCTAGTCAAGTAGAGGCAAACTAGTGACATTCTGTTTGTCTATGTATTCACACATGTACTAAGTTTTCGGTTAATACAATTCTAGAATGAGTAATAAACATTTACCATGATATAAGGAAATATAAATAACAACTTTATTATTGCCTCTAGGGCATATTTCCTTCAGTCTCCCACTTGCACTAGAGTCAATAATCTAGTTCACATCGTCATGTGATTTAACACCAATAGTTCACATCTTTATGTGATTAGTTCACATCTCTATGTGACTAATACCCAAAGGGTTTACTAGAGTCGATAATCTAGTTCACATCACTATGTGATTAACACCCAAAGAGTGATCATGTTTTACTTGTGAGAGAAGTTTAGTCTACGGGTCTGCAACATTCAGATCCATATGTATTTCACAAATTTCTATGTCTACAATGCTCTGCACGGAGCTACTCTAGATAATTGCTCCCACTTTTAATATGTATCAAGATCGAGACTTAGAGTCATCTAGATCGATGTAAAAAGATTACATCGACGTAACTCTTTACGACGAACTCTTTTATCACCTCCATAACTGAGAAATATTTCCTTAGTCCTCTAAGGATAATTTTGACCAGTGTACAGTGGTCTACTCCTAGATCACTATTGTACTCCCTTGCCAGAATGATGCTAAGGTATACAATAGGACTGTTAAACAGCATATCATACTTTATAGAACCTATGACTGATGCATAGGGAATGAATTTTCATTCTCTTTCTTTTTTCTGCTGTGGTCGGGTTTTGAGTCTTTACTCAACTTCACACCTTGCAACACATGCAAGAACGCCTTCTTTGACTGTTCCATTTTGAACTAATTCAAAATCTTGTCAAGGTATGTACTGATTGAAAAAACTTATCAAGCGTCTTGATCTATCTCTATAGATCTTGATGCTTAATGTGTAAGCAGCTTCATCGAGGTCTTTCTTCGAAAAACTCTTTTCAAACACTCCTTTATGCTTTCCAGAAAATTCTACATTATTTCCGATCAACAATAAGTCATTCACATATACTTATCAGAAATGTTGTAGTGCTCCCACTCACTTTCTTGTAAATACAGGCTTCACCGCAAGTCTGTATAAAACCATATTCTTTGATCACTTTATCAAAGCATATATTCCAACTCTGAGATGCTTGCGCCAGTCCATAGATGGATCGCTGGAGCTTGCTCACTTTGTTAGCACCTTTTAGGATCGACAAAACCTTCTGGTTGCATCATATACAACTCTTCTTTAAGAAATCCATGAAGGAATACAGTTTTGACATCCATTTGCTAGATTTCATAAAATGTGGCAACTGCTAACATGATTCGGACAGACTTTTAAGTATCGATACGAGTGAAAAAATCTCATCGTAGTCAACACCTTGAACTTGTCGAAAACATTTTGCGACAATTCGAGCTTTGTAGATAGTAACACTACTATCAGCGTCCGTCTTCTTTTTGAATATCCATTTATTCTTAATGACTCACCGATCATCGGGCAAGTCAATCAAAGTCTATACTTTGTTCTCATATATGGATCCCATCTCAGATTTCATGGCCTCAAACCATTTCACGGAATCTGGGCTCATCGTCGCTTCCTCATAGTTCGTAGGTTCGTCATGGTCAAGTAACATGACATCCAGAATAGGATTACCGTACCACTCTGGTGCGGATCTCACTCTGGTTGACCTACAAGGTTTGGTAGTAACTTGATCTGAAGTTTCATGATCATCATCATTGGCTTCCTCACTAATTGGTGTAGGTGTCACAGGAACCGGTTTCTATGATGGACTACTTTCCAATAAGGGAGCAGGTACAATTACCTCATCAAGTTCTACTTTCCTCCCACTCACTTCTTTCGAGAGAAACTCCCTCTCTAGAAAGGATCCATTCTTAGCAACAAATGTTTTGCCTTCGGATCTGTGATAGAAAGTGTACCCAATAGTCTCCTTTGGGTATCCTATGAAGACACATTTCTCCGATTTGGGTTCGAGCTTATCAGGATGAAACTTTTTCACATAAGCACCGCAACCCCAAACTTTAAGAAACGACAACTTTGGTTTCTTGCCAAACCACAGTTCATATGGCGTCGTCTCAACGGATTTAGATGGTGCCCTATTTAACGTGAATGCGGTTGTCTCTTAATGCATAACCCCAAAATGATAGTGGTAAATCGGTAAGAGACATCATAGATTGTAGTATATCCAATAAAGTACGGTTATGACGTTCGGACACACCATTATGCTGTGGTGTTCCAGGTGGCATGAATTTGTGAAAATATTCCATATTGTTTTAGTTGAAGACCAAACTCGTAACTCAAATATTCGTCTCCATGATCAGATCGTAGAAACTTTATTTTATGTTTACGGTGATTTTCCACTTCACTCTGAAATTCTTTGAACTTTTCAAATGTTTCATACTTATGTTTCATCAAGTAGATATACCCATATCTGCTCAAATCATCTGTGAAGGTGAGAAAATAACGATACCCGCCGCGAGCCTCAACATTCATCGGACCACATTCATCAGTATGTATTCTTTCCAATAAATCTATTGCTCGCTCCATAGGTCCGGAGAACGGAGTCTTAGTCATCTTGCCCATGAGGCATGGTTCGCAAGCATCAACTGATTCATAATAAAGTGATTCCAAAAGCCCATCAGATGGATTTTCTTCATGCGCTTTACACCAATATGACCTAAACAGCAGTGCCACAAATAAGTTGCACTATCATTATTAACTTTGCATCTTTTGGCTTCAATATTACGAATATGTGTATCACTATGATCGAGATTCTATAAACCATTCACCTTGGGTGTATGACCATTGAAGGTTTTATTCATGTAAATAGAACAACAATTATTCTCTGACTTTAAATGAATAACTGTATTGCGATAAACATGATCAAATCATATTCATGCTTAACGCAAACACCAAATAACATTTATTTTGGTTCAACACTAATCCCGAAAGTATAGGGAGTGTGCGATGATGATCATATCAATCTTGGAAGCACTTCCAATACACATCGTCACTTCACCCTTAACTAGTCTCTGTTTATTCTGCAACTCCCATTTCGAGTTACTAATCTTTGCAACTGAACTAGTATCAAATACCGAGGGGTTGCTATAAACACTAGTAAAGTACACATCAATAACATGTATATCAAATATACCTTTGTTCACTTTGCCATCTTTCTTATCCGCCAAATACTTGGGGCAGTTCTGCTTCCAGTGACCAGTCCCTTTGCAGTAGAAGCACTTAGTCTCGGGCTTAGGTCTAGACTTGGGCTTCTTCACTTCAGCAGTAACTTGCTTGCCGTTCTTCTTGAAGTTCCCCTTCTTCCCTTTGCCCTTTTCTTGAAACTAGTGGTCTTGTCAACCATCAACACTTGATGCTTTTCTTTATTTCTACCTTCGTCGATTTCAGCATCACGAAGAGCTTGGGAATCGTTTCCGTTATCCCTTGCATATTATAGTTCATCACGAAGTTCTAGTGACTTGGTGATAGTGACTAGAGAACTCTGTCAATCACTATCTTATCTGGAATATTAACTCCCACTTGATTCAAGTGATTGTAGTACCCAGACAATCTGAGCACATGCTCACTGGTTGAACTATTCTCCTCCATCTTGTAGGCAAAGTACTGTCAGAGGTCTCATACCTCTTGACACGAGCATGAGTCTGAAATACTAGTTTCAACTCTTGGAACATCTTATATGTTCTGTGGTGTTCAAAACGTTTTTAAAGTCCCGGTTCTAAGCCGTAAAGCATGGTGCACTAAACTATCAAGTAGTCATCATACCGAGCTTTGCCAAACGTTCATAACGTCTGCATCTGCTCCTGCAATAGGTTCGTCACCTAGCGGTGCATCAAGGACATAATTCTTCTGTGCAACAATGAGGATAATCCTCAGATCACGGACCTAGTCCGCATCTTTGCTACTATCATCTTTCAACTTACTTTTCTATAGGAACATATCAAAACTAAAACAGGGAGCTACATCGCGAGCTATTGATCTACAACATAGTTATGCAAATACTATCAGGACTAAGTTCATGATAAATTAAAGTTCATTTAATCATATTTAAGAACTCCCACTTAGATAGACATCCCTCTAATCATCTAAATGATCACGTGATCCATACCAACTAAACCATGTCTGATCATCACGTGAGATGGAGTAGTTTTCAATGGTGAACATCACTATGTTGATTGATACGTCCATTTTGCATCATGCTTTTATATCGATATTTATCACATTATGGGCTGTTATTTCACTTTATATCACAATACTTATGGCTATTCTCTCTTATTTTACAAGGTTTACATGAAGAGGGAGAATGCCGGCAGCTGGAATTCTGGGCTGGAAAAGGAGAAAATATTAGAGACCTATTCTGCGCAACTCCAAAAGTCCTGAAACTCCACGGAACATCTTAAAATAAATAAAGAAAAATCCTCGCCAAAGATGAAGGCCAGGGGCCCACACCCTGCTCACGAGGGTGCCCCCCCTAGGGCGCGCCCCCTACCTCGTGAGCCCCCTGGTGGCTCTCCAACGTCCATCTTCTCCTATATGAAGTCTTTCGATGAGAAAAAA
The DNA here is from genome assembly GCF_003073215.2 of Triticum urartu. Taxonomy (NCBI): domain Eukaryota; kingdom Viridiplantae; phylum Streptophyta; class Magnoliopsida; order Poales; family Poaceae; genus Triticum; species Triticum urartu. The sequence goes on along the minus strand of NW_024111618.1, from coordinate 60,268 downwards.
ATAAGAAGCAATCTTCTCGGACGAAACTCCGCCGCCACGAGGCGGAACCTTGGCGGATCCAATCTAGAGCTCCGGCAGAGCTATTCTGCCGGGGATACTTCCCTCCAGGAGGGGGAAATCATCACCATCGTCATCACCAATGCTCCTCTCATCGGGAGAGGGCAATCTCCATCAACATCTTCACCAGCACCATCTCATCTCCAAACCCTAGTTCATCTCTTGTATCCAATTCTTGTCTCGAAGTCCGGGATTGGTGCTAGTAGGTTGCTAGTAGTGTTGATTACTCCTTGTAGTTGATGCTAGTTGGTTTATTTGGTGGAAGATCATATGTTCAGATCCTATATGCATATTATTACCCCTCTGATTATGAACATGAATATGCTTTGTGAGTAATTACGTTTGTTCCTGAGGACAAGGGAGAAGTCTTGCTATTAGTAGTCATGTGAATTTGGTATTCGTTTGATATTTTGATAAGATGTATGTTGTCAAGCCTCTAGTGGTGTTATGTGAACGTCGACTACATAACACTTCACCATTATTTGGGCCTAGAGGAAGGCATTGGGAAGTAATAAGTAGATGATGGGTTGCTAGAGTGACATAAGCTTAAACCCTAGTTTATGCGTTGCTTCGTAAGGGGCTGATTTGGATCCATATGTTTCTCGCTATGGTTAGGTTTACCTTAATACTTTTGTTGTAGTTGCGGATGCTTGCAATAGAGGTTAATCATAAGTGGGATGCTTGTTCAAGTAAGAACAGCACCCAAGCACCGGTCCACCCACATATCAAATTATCAAAGTATCGAACGTGAATCATATGAACGTGATGAAAACTAGCTTGACGATATTCCCACGTGTCCTCGGGAGCGCTTTTCCTATTATAAGAGTTTGTTCCGGCTTGTCCTTTGCTACAAAAAGGATTGGGCCACCTTGCTGCACTTTATTTAGTTTTTTTACTTGTTGCTCGTTACAATTTATCTTATCACAAGACTATCTGTTACCACTTATTTTAGTACTTGCAGAGAATACCTTGCTGAAAACCGCTTATCATTTCCTTCCGCTCCTTGTTGGGTTCGACACTCTTACTTATCGAAAGGACTACGATAGATCCCCTATACTTGTGGGTCATCATTGATCATATCTACTATATGATTCACGCTCGACCTTTCGGTCTCAGTGTTCCGAGGCCATATCTGCATATGCTAGGCTCGTCAAGTTTAACCCGAGTATTTCTGCGGGTGCAAAAACTGGCTTGCACCCGTTGTATATGAACGTAGAGCTTATCACACCCGATCATCACGTGGTGTCTCGGCACGACGAACTTTGGCAACGGCGCATACTCAGGGAGAACACTTGTACCTTGAAATTTAGTGAGAGATCATCTTATAATGCTACCGTCAATCAAGCAGAATAAGATGCATAAAGGATAAACATCACATGCAATCAATATAAGTGATATGATATGGCCATCATCTTGTGCCTGTGATCTCCATTTCCAAAGCACCATCATGATCACCATCGTCACCGGCTTGACACCTTGATCTCCATCGAAGCATCCTTGTCGTCACACCAATTATTGCCTCCACGACTATCGCTACCGCTTAGTGATAAAGTAAAGCAATTACATGGCGATTGAATTTCATACAATAAAGCGACAACCATATGGCTCCTGCCAGTTACCGATAACTTTGTTACAAAACATGATCATCTCATACAATAAAATTTAGCATCATGTCTTGACCATATCACATCACAACATGCCCTGCAAAAACAAGTTAGACGTCTTGTACTTTGTTGTTGCAAGTTTTACGTGGCTGCTACGGGCTGAGCAAGAACTGTTCTTACCTATGCATCAAAACCATAATGATATTTCGTCAAGTTAGTGTTGTCTTAACCTTCAACAAGGACCGGGCGTAGTCACACTCGGTTCAACTAAAGTTGGAGAAACTGACACCCGCCAGCCACCTGTGTGCAAAGCATGTCGGTAGAACCAGCAAGGATGGCAATGGGTCGGGTTTGGATTGGGTTGGAAATTATTAAATCCATATCCATATCCATGAAGACAGTCTTTGTCCATCCACGAGAAAATCCATGGGTGATAAATTGTGTCCATGTCCAAACCCAATGGATATCCATACCCACTGGATATCCGTTGGGTCCTCTCAAGGCATATAAATAACACATAACACAATGTTAACATAAGCTCCTCCATTATTCACCTTGTTGCAGGCTAGGCGTCACTCATGCTAAACATCAACTTATGGTAAATCAACGTCCACTAACAAGCTAAGATCATTTAGTATTTTTCTAATAGTTGTGAATGACGAGTCATTTAACAAGGAGATAAAAGTAATGGAAGGGGCATTGGAGTATGTTACGGAGGGGATTGAAGGTCAACTAATAAAAGTTAGGATGGAGATTGTGCAATTTCTTTTACATGTTTTAGATAACAAAGTGTAAAATTGAAGTGGGACATGTGACAGTGGGGTAGGGATAGCAGATTTTTGCCCATTAAGTCATACTATCGGGTCGGGTTTGGATATATCCATGGGTACAAGATTATATCCATGCCCTACCCACGAGCAATCGGGTCGGGTTTGGGTGGTGTCCATGGACACAAAAGCATATCCAGACCTTGTCCATTCGGGTCGGATATCCATGTCCATGGGTAAAATTGCCATCCTTAAGAACCAGTCTCGCGTAAGCGTACGCGTAATGTCGGTCCGGACCGCTTCATCCAACAATACCGCCGAACCAAAGTATGACATGCTGGTAAGCAGTATGACTTGTATCGCCCACAACTCACTTGTGTTCTACTTGTGCATATAACTTCTATGCATAAACCTGGCTCTGATACCACTATTGGGGAACGTAGTAATTTCAAAATTTTCCTACGCACACGCAAGATCATGGTGATGCATAGCAACGAGAGGGAAGAGTATCGTCCACGTACCCTCGTAGACCGTAAGTGGAAGCGTTATGTGAACGCGGTTGATGTAGTCGAACGTCTTCACGATCCGACCGATCCAAGTACCGAACTCGTGGCACCTCCGAGTTCAGCACATGTTCAGCTTGATGACGTCCCACGAACTCCAATCCAACAGAGCTTCACGGGAGAGTTCCGTCAGCACGACGACGTGATGACGATGATGATGTTGCTACCGACGCAGGGCTTCGCCTAAGCACCGCTATGATATGGTCGAGGTGGATTATGGTGGAGGGTGGCACCGCACATGGATAAGGGATCAATGATCAATTTGTGTGTTCTAGGGTGCCCCTTGCCCCCATATATAAAGGAGCAAGGGGGAGGTGATTCTACTACACAACCTTCTTCTTGTAGACATTGTTAGGCCTCCAAGGGCAGAGGTTTGTAGGACAGTAGCAAATTTCCCTCAAGTGGATGACCTAAGGTTTATCAATCCGTGGGAGGCGTAGGATGAAGATGGCCTCTCTCAAACAACCCTGCAACCAAATAACAAAGAGTCTCTTGTGTCCCCAATACACCCAATACAATGGTAAATTGTATAGGTGCACTAGTTCGGCGAAGAGATGGTGATACAAGTACAATATGGATGGTAGATGTGGGTATTTGTAATCTGAAAATATAAAAACAGCAGGGTAGCAAGTGGTAAAAGTGAGCATAAACGGTATTGCAATGCTAGGAAACAAGGCCTAGGGTTCATACTTTCACTAGTGCAAGTTCTCTCAACAATAATAACATAATTGGATCATATAACAATCCCTCAACATGCAACAAAGAGTCACTCCAAAGTCACTAATAGCGGAGAACAAACGAAGAGATTATTGTAGGGTACGAAACCACCTCAAAGTTATCCTTTCTAATCGATCTATTCAAGAGTCCGTAGTAAAATAACACGAAGCTATTCTTTCCGTTCAATCTATCATAGAGTTCATACTAGAATAATACCTTAAGACACAAATCAACCAAAACCCTAATGTCACCTAGATACTCCAATGTCACCTTAAGTATCCGTGGGTGTGATTATACGATATGCATCACACAATCTCAGATTCATCTATTCAACCAACACAAAGAACTTCAAAGAGTGCCCCCAAAGTTTCTACCACAGAGTCAAGACGAAAACGTGTGCCAACCCCTATGCATAAGTTCACGAGGTCACGGAACTCGCAAGTTGATCACCAAAACATACATCAAGTGGATCACGTGATATCCCATTGTCACCACAGATAAGCACATGCAAGACATACATCAAGTGTTCTCAAATCCTTAAAGACTCAATCCGATAAGATAACTTCAAAGGGAAAACTCAATCCATCACAAGAGAATAGAGGGGGAGAAACATCATAAGATCACGATACATCAAGATCATGACGACTAAAGAACACGAGAGAGAGAGAGAGATCAAACACATAGCTACTGGTACATACCCTCAGCCCTGAGGGAGAACTACTCCCTCCTCGTCACGGAGAGCGCCGGGATGATGAAGATGGCCACCGGAGAGGGACTCCCCCCTCCGGCAGGGTGCCGGAACGGGTCTAGATTGGTTTTCGGTGGCTACGGAGGCTTCTGGCGGCGGAACTCTCGATCTAGGTTATTTTTTGGAGGTTTCTGTATTTATAGGAATTTTTGGCGTAGGTCTCACGTCAAGAAGGTGCCCGAGTCGTCCACGAGGTAGGACCACACGCCCGGGGGGGGCGCCCCCACCCTCATGGCCGGCCCGGGACTCTTCTGGCCCAACTCTTTTACTCCGGGGTCTTCTTTTGGTCCATAAAAAATCGTCAAAAATTGGCACATCAATTGGACTCTGTTTGGTATTCCTTTTCTGCAAAACTCAAAAACAAGGAAAAACAAAAACTGGCATTGGGCTCTAGGTTAATAGGTTAGTCCCAAAAATCATATAAAATAGCATATAAATGCATATAAAACATCCAAGGTTGATAATATAATAGCATGGAACAATAAAAAATTATAGATATGTTGGAGACATATCAAGCATCCCCAAGCTTAATTCCTGCTCGTCCTCAAGTAGGTAAATGATAGAGCCAAATTTTTGATGTGTAATGCTACCTATCATAATTATCAATGTAATTTTATTTATTGTGGCAAGAATATTCAGATCCATAAGATTCAAGACAAAAGTTTAATATTGACATAAAAATAATAATACTTCAAGCATACTAACCAAGCAATTATGTCTTATCAAAATAACATAGCCAAAGAAAGCTTATCCCTACAAAATCATATAGTTTGGCCATGCTTCATTTTCGTCACACAAAATGCTCCCATCATGCACAACCCCGATGACAAGCCGAGCAATTGGTTCATACTTTTTAACGCGCTTCAGCCTTTTCAACCCTTACGCAATACATGAGCGCAAGCCATGGACATAGCACTATGGGTGGAATAGAGTATGATGATAGGGTTTATGTGAGAAGACAAAAAGGAGAAAGTCTCACATTGACGCGGCTAATCAATGGGCTATGGAGATGCCCACCGATTGATGTCAATGCAAGGAGTAGGGATTGCCATGCAACGGATGCACTAGAGCTATAAATATATGAAAGCTCATCAAAGAAATTAAGTGGGTGTGCATCCAGCTTGCTTGCTCATGAAGACCTAGGGCATTTGAGGAAGCCCATCATTGGAATATACAAGCCAAGTTCTATAATGAAAGATTCCCACTTGTATATGACAGTGACAACATAGGAGACTCTCTATCATGAAGATCATGGTGCTTACTTTAAAGCACAAGTGTGGTAAAAGGATAGTAGCATTGCCTCTTCTCTCTTTTTCTCTCATTTTTTTTGTTTTTTGGGCCTTCTTTTTTTGTGGCCTCTTTTTTTTGTCCAGAGTCTCATCCCGACTTGTGGGGGAATCATAGTCTCCATCATCCTTTCCTCGCATGGGACAATGCTCTAATAATGATGACCATCACACTTTTATTTACTTACAACTCAAGAATTACAACTCGATACTTAGAACAAAATATGACTCTATATGAATGCCTCCGGCGGTGTACCGGGATGTGCAATGAATCAAGAGTGGCATGTATGAAAAATTAAGCATGGTGGCTTTGCCACAAATACGATGTCAACTACATGATCATGCAAAACAATATGACAATGATGGAGCATGTCATAATAAACGGAACGGTGGAAAGTTGCATGTCAATATATCTCGGAATGGCTATGAAAATGCCATAATATGTAGGTATGGTGGCTCTTTTGAGGAAGATATAAGGAGGTTTATGTGTGATCGTATCACGGGGTTTGGATGCACCAGCGAAGTTTGCACCAACTCTCAAGGCGGGAGAGGGCAATGCACGGTACCGAAGAGGCTAGCAATGATAGAAGGGTGAGAGTGCGTAATATCCATGGACTCACATTAGTCATAAAGAACTCATATACTTATTGCAAAAGTTTATTAGCCCTCAAAGCAAAGTACTACTACGCATGCCCCTAGGGGGATAGATTGGTAGGAAAAGACCATCGCTCGTCCCCGACAACCACTCATAAGGAAAGCAATGAAAGAACACCCCATGCTTCAAATTTGTCACACAATGTTTACCATACGTGCATGCTACGGGACTTGCCAACCTAAACACAAGTATTTCTCAATTTCACAATTACCCAACTAGCACAACTCTAATATTATCACCTTTATATCTCAAAACAATAATCAAGTATCAAACTTCTCATAGTATTCAATTCACTTTATATGAAAGTTTTTTATTATATCCCTCTTGGATGCCCATCATATTAGGACTAAATTCATAACCAAAGCAATTACCATGCTGCTTAGGACTCTCAAAATAATATAACTGAAGCATGAGAGTTCATCTATTTCTTCAAAATAAAACTACCATCGTGCTCTAAAAAGATATAAATGAAGCGCTAGAGCAAATGACAAACTACTCCAAAAGATATAAGTGAAGATCAATGAGTAGTCGAATAATTGTGCAACTATGTGAAGACTCTCTAACATTTAATAATTTCATATCTTGGTATTTTATTCAAACATCAAGCAAAAAATAAAATAAAATGACGCTCCAAGAAAAACGCATACCATGTGGTGAATAAAAATATAGCTCCAAGTAAAGTTACCGATGAACGAAGACGAAAGAGGGGAGGCCTTCCGGGGCATCCCCAAGATTAGGCTCTTGGTTGTCCTTGAATATTACCTTGGGATGCCTTGGGCATTCCCAATATTATGCTCTTGCCACTCCTTATTCCATAGTCCATCGAATCTTTACCCAAAACTTGAAAACTTCACAACACAAAACTTAACAGAAAACTCGTAAGCTCCGTTAGTATAAGAAAATAAATCGCCACTTATGTACTGTTGTGAACTCATTCTAAATTAATATTGGTGTAATATATACTGTATTCCAACTCATCTATGGTTCATACCCTCCGATACTACTCATAGATTCATCAAAAAAAGCAAACAACACATAAAAAACAGAATCTGTCAAAAACAGAACAGTCTGTAGTAATCTGGATCAAACGTATACTTATGGAACCCCAAAAATTCTAAAATAAATTGCTTGACGTGAGGAATTTACCTATTAATAATCTGCAAAAATAATCAACCTAATCTCACTCTTCAGTAAAAAAAATGGCAGCAAATCTTGTGAGCACTAAAGTTTCTATTTTTTACAGCAAGATCACAAAGACTTTCCCCAAGTCTTCCCAAAGGTTCTACTTGGCACAAACACTAATTAAAACATAAAAACTCAATCATAACAGAGACTAGATAAATTATTTATTACTAAACAGGAACAAAAATCAAGGAACAAAAAAAGAAGTTGGGTTGCCTCCCAACAAGCGCTACCGTTTAACGCCCCTAGCTAGGCATGATGATTTCAATGATGCTCACATAAAAGATAAGAACTGAAACATAAAGACAACATCATGAAAAATATGACTAGCACATTTAAGTCTAACCCACTTCCTATGCATAGGGATTTTGTGAGCAAACAACTTGTGGGAACAAGAATCAACTTGCATAGGAAGGTAAAACAAGCAAATCTTCAAGATTTTCAACACATAGAGATGAAACTTGATATTATTGCAATTCCTACAAGCATATATTCCTCCCTCATAATAATTTCCAGTAGCATCATGAATGAATTCAACAATATAACCATCACATAAAACATTCTTTTCATGATCTACAAGCATAGAAAATTTACTACTCTCCACATAAGCAAGATTTTTCTCATTCGGAATAGTGGGAGTATCATAAGAAACTCGAATACTATAAATTGTTTCCACATTAAAAGAGTAATGTTCAGAAAAAGGGTAATCATAATCATGACAAGTTTTATAAATATAATCATCACTACTTTTTATAGCATAAGTTTCATCACAATAATCATCATAAGTAGCAACTTTGTTCTCATCATAATCAATTGAAACCTCTTCCAAGATAGTGGAATCATTACTAAATAAAGTCATGACCTCTCCAAATCCACTTTCATAATTATCACAATAAGATTCAACACCCTCCAAAATAGTGGGATCGTTACTTCCTAAAGTTGACACTCTTCCAAACCCACTTTCATCAATATAATCATCATAAATAGGAGGCATGCTATCATCATAATAAATTTGCTCATCAAGACTTGGGGGACAACAAATATCATCTTCATCAAACATAGCTTCCCCAAGCTTGTGACTTTGCATATCATTAGCATCATGGATATTCAAAGAATTCATACTAACAATATTGCAATCATGCTCATCATTCAAAGACTTAGTGCCAAACATCCTAATGCATTCTTCTTCTAACACTTGGGCACAATTATCGGAATCCTTATTTTCATGAAAGATATTAAAAGGATGAAGCATATGAGGTACCCTCAATTCCTTTTTTTGTAGTTTTCTTTTATAAACTAAACTAGTGATAAAACAAGAAACAAAAAGATTCGATTGCAAGATCTAAAGATATACCTTCAAGCGCTAACCTCCTCGGCAATGGCGCCAGAAAAGAGCTTGATGTCTACTACACAACCTTCTTCTTGTAGATGTTGTTGGGCCTCCAAGGGCAGAGGTTTGTAGGACAGTAGAAAATTTCCCTCAAGTGGATGACCTAAGGTTCATCAATCCGTGGGAGGCGTAGGATGAAGATGGTCTCTCTCAAACAACCCTGCAACCAAATAACAAAGAGTCTCTTGTGTCCCCAACACACCCAATACAATGGTAAATTGTATAGGTGCACTAGTTCGGTGAAGAGATGGTGATACAAGTACAATATGGATGGTAGATATGGGTATTTATAATCTGAAAACATAAAAACAGTAAGGTAGCAAGTGGTCAAAGTGAGCATAAACGGTATTGCAATGCTAGGAAACAAGGCCTAGGGTTCGTACTTTCACTAGTGCAAGTTCTCTCAACAATAGTAACATAATTGGATCATATAACAATCCCTCAACATGCAACAAAGAGTCACTCCAAAGTCACTGATAGTGGAGAACAAACGAAGAGATTATTGTAGGGTACAAAACCACCTCAAAGTTATCCTTTCTAATCGATCTATTCAAGAGTCCGTAGTAAAATAACACGAAGCTATTCTTTCCGTTCAATCTATCATAGAGTTCGTACTAGAATAACACCTTTAGACACAAATCAACCAAAACCCTAATGTCACCTAGATACTCCAATGTCACCTCAAGTATCTGTGGGTATGATTATACGATATGCATCACACAATCTCAGATTCATCTATTCAACCAACACAAAGAACTTCAAAGAGTGCCCCAAAGTTTCTACTGGAGAGTCAAGAAGAAAACGTGTGCCAACCCCTATGCATAAGTTCACGAGGTCACGAAACTCACAAGTTGATCATCAAAACATACATCAAGTGGATCATGTGATATCCCATTGTCACCACAGATAAGCACATGCAAGACATACATAAAGTATTCTCAAATCCTTAAAGACTCAATCCGATAAGATAACTTCAAAGGGAAAACTCAATCCATCACAAGAGAGTAGAGGGGGATAAACATCATAAGATCCAACTATAATAGAAAAGTCCGCGATACATTAAGATTGTGTCGGCTCACACTACACCACAACACTAATGCAAAGGCAGGTAATCTGCCAGGAGAAAGCCATTAAAAGGGCAGACAAACCGCCGGGAGAGTGTTTTTACCGGCAGATAGAACCGCCACTAGAACGGCTGCCGGGGATTACTTGTCCCGGCAGATAAACTATTCCCGGCAGTTTCTCTGCCCCGACCTATATATCTGCCGACAGATCATTTTGTCCTGGCAGACTGATCATAGCACGGGATCTATAATTGCTGGCAGTGAAACTACCGGCACAAACTAGTCTTCCCGGCAGTTAGTATGCCATCATGTTGTTTTCACTAGCAAACTAGTATACATATCTCTAATTTAATATCCACACTGCGTCAGGCAATCAAAACAAATCACAACTTATACATATAGTTTCAATCAAAGTTACATATAGGCCTCATTCAAAACCTTGAACTTCACAAATATTTTTAGACTGAAAAAACCAACACTTCAACATCCATACATGCGTTCAGTAGCAACCATCTACAGCGGTAAACAAACTTTACATAAGCCGATAAGATTTCGAGTCTTCAAACTATGGTACACACATGGTTTAAGCTCAGCACATGGTTGCAACCATCCTGTGAAATTGTATTATTCGAAGATGGCCACATGTCTCCAGCAGAAGAGTCATGAGCTTGCAATGCTTTGAAGGTATTACTGTAAAAAGAACCATTACGTAGACATCCAAGTTGGCTCGTACAACTACTATCATGTAGAAACATCTTCCAGTGACGATACCAACCAGAATAGATAAGATAGTACAACTTTGGTTAATGAGCTATATTGTAGCACATAAAAAATGGGCATAGGCTCAGACAGCAAATACATACTTTCATAATAATCATTTTGCAAACAAAAAAACAATCCATAGTGACATTTTCAAAGAAAGTAGCTTACAACTACATATGGCAGCTGACATGTTTTCAAACTTCCCATGTGTATCTATACCAATCTTATTGCAGTTGAGTACGAATTCACAAGTGTTGATACTTTCCATTACAATTCAAGCTATGCATAAACATTACGAGAGATGTTTCCTTCCGCACAAACAACACAGGTTCATGCATAATGTGTATATAATTATGAAAGATAGATCATGCAAGACCATGAAGAAATCTGGAAGCATGATGCTAGTTGATGGACGAATCAAATGAAAAACAAGGATATGTGTTTCTTTTAATGAAAAGTAAAATATAAGGAACCACCATCTCTACGTTCAAGACAACCCTAAAAAGTTATAGCCTTTTTGTCACACCCTAGCTAGTCCATGCATTAGAGTGTGCATCATGTTTACTTTTCATCAGAAACTTGAAATGGGGAAGGCAGAACCCCCAGCCCCCTTTTGAAATCAACTAGGGTTTACTAAAAATAATTTCAATGAACCTGAAATGCCCTTCTAAAATGTTCACCCTCTTTGTCTTAGGTTAGAACCTCTGGCAAAATTGATGCACAAGTTTCTAGGTCAACAGAAGGTCATTGAATTAAATCATAAGTATTTGAATTTGGGCATTTAAATGCTATAAAATAATTTAAATGCCCAAATAATTCTGGGAGTAAATGTTTCCTGTTGGAAATAATCTAAACAGAGGCCACATTTATTTTCAGGATTTTTGGAAATGTTCTAGTATTTTAAATAAAGCTAAACAGTTGCAGTTTAATAGAAAACAGAAACTAAATCAAAAAAAAGGAGAAAGAAGCCCACCTGGGCCTTACCTGGCTCGGCCAGTCACCCCCTACCTCGCGCCAGGAGGCAAGGGCGCGTGCTCGCCACGCGCCGGCCACGCGCCGGCCACCTCCTGCTTCTGCCGACGCCGGGAGACGCCCAGAGGACGCCACATGACCCCCACGTCTCCCTCTCATCCTCTCTCACTCCCCCCTCGTCTCCCTCATCCTCTCCCGCGATGGCTGAGCGCGTCCCTCGCCGTCGATCGCCGTAGTCGCCGCCAGAGACCTCCCCTCGCCCCTCCGACGAGCCCATCAGCTCCGCCTCGACTACCTCGACCTCCCCACCGAGCCACGCTTCGCCGGAAGCCCTGCAACGCCGCCTACGCCCTCGTCTTCAACCTCGGGCACCCGAGCCGTCTCCGGCTGATTCGCCGTCGCCAGGACCTCCCCGAGCTCGATGACCCCCTCTCCGACTCCGCTGTGAGCTCCTCTTCCTTTCCCCTAGCCCCCGTGCTCGTTTGGCCCCTGTAGCCACCGTTTCCACCGCACCCGAGAGCTCCTCGCCGCCGGCCATGTCGCCGTTGTGGCTACGGCTGTGCAAGCACGCGTCCGAGCGCCTCACCGTGCTCAGTGCAGCACCAGGAACCCGTAGCCACCACCAGCTCTTCCTCCCGTGCACCGTAGCGTCGAAACCGACCTCGCCCGAACTCCGGCCGCCGCCACAAGCTCGCTTCACCCTAGCTCCTCACACTTGCTCAATTGGATGCGCGAGAGCCTGGGCTTCACACGGGTGGTCTCCGTAGTCGATTTGGTCGCCGGAGGGCGTTTTCCGAGCCGCGCCGCCGTCTCGGGCCTCGCCGGCGTCGAGCCGCCGGCGAGTTGACCCAGTTTGACCCTTGGGTGGACCCAGGTTGACTCCTTTGAGTCAATGACAAGTGGGCCCCCCCTCTGCTAATTATCCAGATTAGTTTTCTAACTAAAATTAGTTAGTTTAATTAGTATAGTCACTGACTAGTGGGCCCTGCCCAGTAATTAGGCTAACTAAACGTAGTTAGTGCACTGAGAGGCTGACAGAAGGGGCCCACCAGTCAGGTTTGACCTGGGCTGGCGCCTTTGACCTGCTGAGGTCAGCATGACGCAATGCTGATGCAGTAATGCATTTTCTGGATTTATTTTTATTCAGGAAATTCCAGAAAATAGTTAAAACTTTTAAAAATCATAGAAAATCAACCATAGCTCCAAATGCAAAGATTTATATATGAAAAATTATAAGAAAAATTCAATCTATCCATCTGTAATGGTTTCATGCATGACAAAGCAAGTTTACCTTGCTGTTTAAGCAGAATAAGGAAATGCACTATAAATGCCATGTTTAATGAGCTAATATTTGAATCTTTGATTCAAATGAGTTCATCCCTTTCTATTTTAGCTTGCATTAGGCCAAGACACAATCATATTGCCATGTCATAGCATGCATCATATTGTTGCATATCGTCATGTGTTGATTGTGTTCCGATGTGTTCTCCGTGGTAGGTTCTGCCTCCGAGGATATTCACGAGTATCCAACTGAAGGGCAGTATCCCACTACCACTCCATCAGGCAAGCAACCATTGATCATTCCGATACAAACCCATGTTCTCGCTCCTGCTCTTGTTTACTGCATTAAGACAACGCGATTCAAACTGCTGTGTGCTACGGTAGTTGAACCCTTATCCTCTGCATGACCTGTCATTGCCACAGTAACTAGATGAAACCCACTAGCATGTGTAGGAGTTGATTGAGCCATGTATGTGATTCCTACCTTGCTATGCCTGCTATGCTTAGAGTTGTGTCAGGTCTGGTTCATCTAGGTGATGGGCCAGAGTGAAATGCTTATGCCGATAATGTGAGGGATGTGTTGAACATGTTTTGGTAAAGGTATCGATGAGAGGCCATGTAGGAGTACATGGTGGGTTGTTTCATTGAGGCCGTCCCTAAGAACTGAGATCTGTATGTGTGATTTAAGATTCAGCTACTACCATGCATTGGGATCCTTAATTGACCCTCTCGGCTTCTTAACCACCCTAGTACTCTGTCCAGGAGTTGCAAATAGTTTCTGGTGTTTGTAGGTTATGTGTTGGCGGCCGTGCGTAGCGCTGACCCTAGGGGTGGGCTATGTTGCGGTAGATACACCGTGGCACGGTGTACCGAGTCACCCGTTTGGTGTCCCGGGAACCCTGTTCACATCGTTCGGGGCCGTATGTGGAAACCTCGGCCGGACTCCCTGCGGATGGAACCTGGATAGGCGATAAACCTGGACTAGAGACTTAAGTGTTTAGGTAGGCCGTGGCCGACACCCTCGCTGGGCTTCCGCTTGAAGGTTGCCGAGTACATGTCGTGTAAACGGCGGTAAGTGGTGAAAGCGTGTATGACGAAGTACACCCCTGCAGGGTATAAAACTATTCGAATAGCCGCGTCCGCGGTAAAGGACTACTTGGTTGCCTATACAGTTCATAGACAAGTTAATGGATACTACTAAAAGACTCAAGATAAGTGTGAGTATCAAGGATGGCCCTCTCGTAGGATGACGAGGGAGGATCCATGGTGGAGTATTGTGTTGGTGAGTAGTGGACTCGTGTGTGAAAACTATTTTACTGGTGAAGTTCCGTAGGATAGCTTAGCCAAGAGTCAAAGCTGGCTTGCTGCATTAACCCCACCACCTTCTTGAGAATAAGCATGTTTAGTAGGTTCTGATGTAAGACTTGCTGAGTACCTTTGTACTCATGTTTGCTTAATTACTGTTTTCAGACGACAACACCGCCCCCTCCGATGGGTTCTATGTAGACCTTGATGTCGACGAGTGACTAGCCACCCAGGTGGTGATCCTGACCATGGAGGGCCCTATGTAGATAGACAGGCTTCGAGAAGCCTTCTTTCTTTCTAGAGTCTGTACTCAGACTAGTTGCTTCCGCATGTGCTTGTATGTTTGTATGACTTGAGTGTCGGGTCATGTGACCCCTATCTGTATGAACATGTTATGTATGGCTCCCTGGAGCCTTTAAATAAAGTACTTGAGTTGTAGAGTTTTGTTGTGATGCCATGTTGTATGTACTCATATCGGGCATATTGTGTGTATGATTGAAATGCTTGGTATGAGTGGGATCCGACAATCTAGTTGTTTATCCTTGGCAGCCTTTCTTATGGGGAAATGTAGTCTAGTGCTCCTCGAGCCATAGTAGTCCGCTAAAGCCCGGTTCACCGGAGTCCTGCTAGCCCAGCACTACTGTTCAGGACACTTGACTGGCCGGCATGTGTTTCACTTCGTTCCTATGTCTGTTCCTTCGGGGAAATGTCACGCGGTGATTTCCGGAGTCCTGCCTAGCCTGCTACAGCCCGGGTTCCCCGGAGTCCTGTTAGCCCAGTGCTACAGCCCGGAATCACTCGCTGATGACCGACATGCTCGATGTGATTCATGTATGCCTGTCTCCATAAGTCTGTGCCGCTTTGGGTTCACGACTAGCCATGTCGGCCCGGGTTCTCTGTCATATGGATGCTAGCGACACTATCATATACGTGAGCCAAAAGGCGCAAACGGTCCCGGGCCATGGTAAGGTGACACCCGTGGGGTACCGTGCATGAGGCCGCAAAGTGATATGAGGTGTTATCGGCTAGATCGATGTGACTCGGAATCGGGGTCCTGACACTTTTGCCCTGTGATGCAAAAAGAGCGGAGCCACCAGGCAAGATACATATATCATTGACAACTTTAGTATCAAGAGGAAGTTGTATTGTACGAGATTCACGGTTGGATAGCATGCTAGCCTGTTGACATTGAAAATTTACTATAAGGTGTTGCAAAAGCTTAGCGGTGATATCCATTAATTTGGCAATGAACAAGATTTAAATGTACCCTTCTAAGAACATGTTCTCCGCCTACACAAGGCACCTTCCCAGATTCTTCATTAATGTTTCTCCCTTTATCCAAATCAAGTTGACCATGTGACCATAACCGGCACATTATTAACTTAAAAAAGTAAACACACAAATATATCTAAACTGGATCTGATTTGCTGGATTTCCAATTAAATGGTGAACTTTCTAATGATGCTTCCTATGAATCTTGTTATATACTTTTCATAATCCTATTAATAATTAGATATGAGCAGAAAGGAAAGAAGCACCTCTCGGTGATTCAGTCACTGCTTGTATGCTTTCATCTGATGGGTATTACATCACGATCGATTATTCAAAACAAAGTATGCAACTCCTACAACTGACTGTAATGTAACAATCACATGCAACTAAGGAGCAGCTACAAAAGTAAAGTAATTTTTTAAACACAATTGCAACTCGATGTACCTTGATGTCTACTACACAACCTTCTTCTTGTAGACGTTGTTAGGCCTCCAAGTGCAGAGGTTTGTAGGACAGTAGCAAATTTTCCTCAAGTGGATGACCTAAGGTTTATCAATCCGTAGGAGGCGTAGGATGAAGATGGTCTCTCTCAAGCAACCCTGCAACCAAATAACAAAAAGTCTCTTGTGTCCCCAACACACCCAATACAATGGTAAATTGTATAGGTGCACTAGTTCGGCGAAGAGATGGTGAAACAAATGGTATATGGATAGTAGATAAAGGTATTTGTAATCTGAAATTATAAAAACAGCAAGGTAACTAATGATAAAAGTGAGCGTAAACGGTATTGCAATGATAGGAAATAAGGCCTAGGGTTCATACTTTCGCTAGTGTAAGTTCCCTCAACAATACTAACATAATTGGATCACATAACTATCCCTCAACATGCAACAAATAGTCACTCCAAAGTCACTAATAGCGGAGAACGAACAAAGAATTATGGTAGGGTACGAAACCACCTCAAAGTTATTCTTTCCAATCAATCCGTTGGGCTATTCCTATAAGTGTCACAAACAGCCCTAGAGTTCGTACTAGAATAACACCTTAAGACACAAATCAACCAAAACCCTAATGTCACCTAGATACTCCAATGTCACCTCAAGTATCCGTGGGTATGATTATACGATATGCGTCACACAATCTCAGATTCATCTATTCAACCAACACAAAGGACCTCAAAGAGTGCCCAAAGTTTCTACCAGAGAATCACGACGAAAACGTGTGCCAACCCCTATGCATAGGTTCCCAATGTCACGAAACCCGCAAGTTGATCATCAAGACATACATCAAGTGGCACGTGATATCCCATTGTCACCAGAGATACGCACGGCAAGACATACATCAAGTGTTCTCAAATCTTTAAAGACTCAATCCGATAAAATAACTCCAAAGGGGAAACTCAATTCATTACAAGAGAGTAGAGGGGGAGAAGAAACATAAGATCCAACTATAATAGCAAAGCTCGCGATACATCAAGATCGTGCCAAATCAAGAACACGAGAGAGAGAGAGAGAGATCAAACACATAGCTACTGGTACATACCCTCAGCCCCGAGGGTGAACTACTCCCTCCTCATCATGGAGAGCATCGGGATGACGAAGATGGCCACCGGTGAGGGATCCCCCCTCCGGCAGGGTGCCGGAACAGGGTCCCGATTGACTTTTGGTGGCTACGGAGGCTTCTGGCAGCGGAACTCCCGATCTAATCTCTGTTCTGGAAGTTTTAGGTTACGACGATATATATGGGTGCAGGAAGTACGTCGGAGGAGCCACGGGGGGCCCACGAGGCAGGGGGGCGCGCCCCCCACCCTCGTGGACAGCCCGTGTCTCCCCTGATGTGCACTCCAAGTTCTCTCGGTTGCTTTCCTTCCAAAAATAACTTCTCCAGTTGATTTCGTTCCGTTTCGACTCCATCTGATATTCCTTTTCTTCAAAACACTGAAATAGGCATAAAACAACAAATCTGGGCTAGGCCTCCGGTTAATAGGTTAGTCCCGAAAGTAATATAAAAGTGGATAATAAAGCCCAATATTGCCCAAAACAGTAGATAATATAGCATGGAGCAATCAAAAATTATAGATACGTTGGAGACGTATCATACCTCTGAACATTACATAAGCCATAGTTCTCATGCATCTTATTTCTTAGCTATTAGATGAGAAAATAAAATTGTGTACGTTCAAGGGATCATAAACGACATACATCAAACAACATCAAAACCTTTCTTCGAGGACAGACTAAAGGCACGTCAGTATAGCATACAATCTACAAATTATAATTACCTGTATAGTGGGATGTTAAAAATGAACAGAACTACATACATATACAGGTGCTTCCTTTTCATATGCTGCTTAGCTCACACGGAAAGCTAAAGACTTTTTTCTCAGCAGTGAGGTTCTCGACAAAAATAAGGTTCAGTCCATGTATGTGAGGACATCTGATATGTGCAACAAAGTATATACTTTTGCATGTACCTAAGATGGTATTTCTCAAAGCGGAGGAAGACCCTCTGATCTCCTCTGTATACCATTACTTTGACACCTAAATGCTGCCCTTATTTTTCTCGAAAGAATTTTTACATATGAAATCAATATATGTAAGGAAAAACTGGAATAAGAACCAAATATACACATGAAGGAAGCACTTGTTTATTTCTATCTAGCTCTGTACCCAAAATGATCAAACATGTATTTATTTATAGCAAAGTTGAATAAGAAAACAACCGCAGGTGCAAGAAAGCACTTACAAATATCTTAGCTTACTCCTAGCTAGCTTTCTGCCCAAAAGAAAAAAAATCATATCTATATGACTATATCTGGAGCATACCTCAATTAATTGAATCCATCTTAGGCAAAAGCAGCACCATGGACGCAGCCAACCTGCAGTGTCTCCTATCTCCTTTAGCAGACAAATCAAGCATTAAAAGCGAAGCAAATGCAAAAGGAACCCAAACATGGCCAAAACAACACAAGAACTATGTTGTTGGCTAGAACCTAAAAACGAACACAAGACTTCGCTGCCCAACCTAATTTCTACTTTGATGTTGCTATTACTAAAATGACCATATGTTTCAGGTCAGACAAGATACCAAGCAGCAATTATTAGTAAAACATGCAGTACATAGTCGTATAGGCTGAATGTTTACAGCTGAAAATAGCACTTTGTAATAGATATTTACAAGTAAAACAAAGCGGCAACTGTTGCTAGAGCGGTCTGCACTGGCTAAGGCTGACGTTCCAGATACATTCTTCCATCCGAGTGCTCTGCTATTTTCTTCAAAGCAGAGGAAGAAGATTTGGCATATGTGCTCGACCATGTGGTGTCATTAATCATTGAAATTTTTAAATGGTATTACCTGTCATTCTGAGACACCAACATCTATTAACTTATGATTCTGCAAGGCACACACATAAGTAAATGTAAGCACAAGTTTCTCACAAGTATGTCAAGGGTCATTGCTACGTTAACAGAAAAGAACAGAAAGAAATACAATGGAACAGGAAGCACCAGGGACCATACCTCGGGCTCAAAGTACAAGAAGGGGAGGCCGGAGGAGCACGAACTGGGGTAGTACGGATGAAGGATGATGGGCTGGAGAGCATGACGTGACCAGGGGCGGAGGAGCACGCACAGGAGGAGGATGACCAGGAGGGGCCGGCGGTGCCAAACCTATCTCGTTGCACGCCCATCTCGGCAGTTCGGGAGAGGTGCAAGGAGACGTTGCAGCCCAGGGAGAAAGCGTGGAGGGAGCGACGACATTTGGGCGGCGCTAGGGATGCGGCGGAGGGCGGATCAGATCTGCGGACGATGGTACTTGACGGCGGCAGCGGTGGTCCGGGAGGAAGGTTGGTGCGATGGGTGGTCGAGGGCTGCTGGGGTCGGGCGACAGAGGGCGGTCGGCGGCGGCTAGGGTCAAAGCACAAGGGGTTTGGGCTAGATCTGGTCGGGACGACGGTAGTAGGGTCGCAGTAGAAGGCGTTTTGGGCTTTCTGGCGCGCGCTTTCGTGGTGCGCGCTGTTGGGCCCAATTATTTCGTTTTCGCGCCATGAACAGTTCCCGACAGATAATGGGCCCAGATTGAGTTCTCCCGACAGATAAAATGACATAAATGGTGGATATGAACGCCGACAATAAATATGTCCTTGTTGCTCAATTTCTACCGACAGTTTTTCTGCCTGGAAGGACTTGTGCCGGTGGTTAAATGATCCCCGGCAGTTTGTTTGCCTTTATATTTGTATTTCTCCCGGAGGTTAACTGCCCCTAATCAAGTGTTGTGGTGTAGGGTCAAGAACACGAGAGAGAGAGAGATCAAACACATAGCTACTGGTACATACCCTCAGCCCCAAGGGAGAACTACTCCCTCCTCGTCATGGAGAGCGCCGGGATGATGAAGATGGCCACCAGAGAGGGATTCCCCCCTTTGGCAGGGTGACAGGATGGGTCTAGATTGGTTTCCAGTGGCTACAGAGGCTTCTGGCGGCGGAACTCCCGATCTAGGTTATTTTCTGGAGGTTTCTGTATTTATAGAAATTTTTGGCGTAGGTCTCACGTCAAGAAGGTACCCGAGTCATCCACGAGGCAGGCCCACGCGCCCGAGGGGGGGAGGGGGTGGGCGCGCCCCCCACCCTCGTGGACGGCCCGGGACTCTTCTGGCCCAACTCTTTTACTCCGGGGTCTTCTTTTGGTCCATAAAAAATCGTCAAAAATTGGCACGTCAATTGGACTCCGTTTGGTATTCCTTTTCTACAGAACTCAAAAACAAGGAAAAAAACAAAAACTGGCATTGGGCTCTAGGTTAATAGGTTAGTCCCCAAAATCATATAAAATAGCATATAAATGCATATAAAACATACAAGGTTGATAATATAATAGCATGGAACAATCAAAAAATTATAGATACGTTGGAGAAGTATGAGGAGGCCGGCCGGCCCTCCTAGGACGCGCCAGGAGGAGGAGTCCTCCTCCTAGTAGGAGTAGGACTCCCCTTTCCTACTCCTACTAGGAGGAGGAAAGGAAGGGGGAATGGGAGAAGGAAGGAGAGGGAGGAAAGGAGGAAAGGGGGGGCCTAGTCCAATTCGGTTTGGGCTAGGGGGGTCGCGCGCCCTGCCTCCTCTCTTCCACCACTTGGCCCATGAGGCCCAATACTTCTTCCCCGTATTCCCATAACTCCCCGGTACTCTGAAAAATACCCGAATCACTCGGAACCTTTCCCGATGTCCGAATATAGTCGTCCAATATATCGATCTTTATGTCTCGACCATTTCAAGACTCCTCGTCATGTCCCCGATCTCATTCGAGACTCCGAACTACCTTCAGTACATCAAATCACATAAACTCATAATACGGATCGGTACCGAACGTTAAGCGTGCGGACCCTACGGGTTCGAGAACTATGTAGACATGACCGAGACACGTCTCCGGGCAATAACCAATAGCGGAACCTAGATGTTCATATTGGCTCCTACATATTCTACGAAGATCTTTATCGGTCAAACCGCATAACAACATACGTTGTTTCCCTTGTCATCGGTATGTTACTTGCCCGAGATTCGATGTCGGTATCTCAATACCTAGTTCAATCTCGTTACTGGAAAGTCTCTTTACTCATTCTGTAATGCACTATCTCGCAACTAACTCATTAGTTGCCTTGCTTGCAAGGCTTATAGTGATGTGCATTACCGAGAGGGCCCAGAGATACCTCTCCAACAATCGGAGTGACAAATCCTAATCTCGATCTATGCCAACTCAACAAGTACCATCGGAGACACCTGTAGAGCACCTTTATAATCACCCAGTTACGTTGTGATGTTTGGTAGCACACAAAGTGTTCCGCCGGTATTCGGGAGTTGCATGATCTCATAGTCTAGGAACATGTATAGTTATGGAGAAAGCAATAGCAACAAACTAAACGATCATCGTGCTAAGCTAACAGATGGGTCAAGTCAATCACATCATTCTCTAATGATGTGATCCCGTTAATCAAATGACAACTCATGTCTATGGTTAGGAAACATAATCATCATTGATTCAACGAGCTAGTCAAGTAAAGGCAAACTAGTGACATTCTGTTTGTCTATGTATTCACACATGTACTAAGTTTCCGGTTAACACAATTCTAGCATGAATAATAAACATTTATCATGATATAAGGAAATATAAATAACAACTTTATTATTGCCTCTAGGGCATATTTCCTTCATATGCTTGATAGAATAGATATTCTTTTGTTTTGGTTGGCATTTTCATACTTATGTGGATGGCATTTTTCATACATTGGCATTTTTCATATACGATGGATGGCATTTATCTGATATGTTGGATTTTTTGCATTTCCATATATGCTTGATGTCAATACATATTCTTTTTTATGTTGGGTTTGTCATACATGTGTGGATGGCATTTCATCATCATTTTTTCTTGCTGTAGTTTGCGATGAAGCATGATATCAACCTCAACAATTTTGGTGGCGCAGTTAATTTCAACAAGTGTTTGGATGTGAACGTGAACCCATCTTACCCTCCGTAGGTATTGTTTGCATGACTAGCATGCTATTTTTTGACACGCGAAATCGTGGGCTATGTGAAACTAGAATATAGTGTGTGCTGGTGATGGCGTCGATGGTGCGCCTAAGAGGGCAAGGGTTAACCTCGTCGCAGCTAGGAGGTAGTTTTTTCTTTTATGGTCCTTGAATATAGTATTTTAAGGGTCCTAGGTTTTTTTGGCGACTGTTTCTTGTATGATTAGATGTTTGATAATCTGCCATCTCTTAGTTTTTGCTTCTCAGTGAGGCTCCTGCTGCTGGTAAGTCAACCCATCTTTTAGTTAGTGATGACATTTTACATAAACATTTGTCTTAATGAAGTGATCTTTTTTTGGAAAACCAGATTGAAACCTCTTTAAGTAATACAATGTTTCTTCTACTTTGACATTTTTAATCAGATGGCATTTTTAAGGAATACAATGTTGCTTTTTGTTTGTTAGTGGCATTGTTATCATAACTTTCACGCCATTTGTTCTATTTTCTGTGACCATGACATTTTTAGATAGAACATTTGACACGACAGTTTTGCCTTTTGATGCAGGCATCTTCATTGTCACTACCATGGCAGTTTTATCTATTGACAGATGGCAGTTTTATTTTTGGCCATGTCAGTTTTACCTGTTTTGATTCAGGACATTTTCAATTGGCATTTGCATGTCATTCAGAGTTTTTCATCCATCCATATTTTGACATTGCATTTGTTTGTAGTAGTAGCAACTTTTTATCATGGCTATTTCTTTAGTTCACATTTTGTTAGGTAGGCATTTTTTAATAGTCCTGCATGGCATGCCATTTTTTCTAATATTGCAGTTATACTCACCTTTTAGTTCACAGTTTATTAATTTCTTTTTTCATTTCTTTTTTGTGTGTACATTAGGTAGCACAAGAAGTCTGCGGGCGAGAACAAGTGCCCCAAAGCCCAGTGTTTAAGATAAAGCCAAGGCCCGCATCATCAACGGAAGGCACAACTGATGCCTCTGTGCCAAAATCTAGTAGGACTGCCGTCAATACAACTTATGCTAGCAATTTAGCAAGGCTAGTTAGTTTCATGTCCTCCCTGGCATTTGTGCATCATTCAAATGAAGACACCAAGACGCTCCTATGGATGATCTCTTATCACCTAGGAACGAAGAGGTTATTCCAGCATTTTTTCTCTGAAAACGGGTGTTTGTGGTGTGTTAGATGGAGGCATTGATGGAGATAATCCCCAACCGGAAGCTGTTGTTATGGAGAAACATTCTGAACAGACTGCTCCCGTTGTTGTTGTTGTGCCGGAGTCTACATTTTTTGGTCCCGTTCAAGCCCATGCACACATAGTGGATCTGCATGCGACAGAAGGTGTTGTTAGTTGTGAAGCACATGTGAGAGATTCTGCAAATATCTCGGACACGGTAGCGGTGGATTCAACGGTGCGAGCGGCTCCGCCTGATGCATCTGATACTGGCGTGCTCCGTATGATGCCCTTCCCGGAGAGCATTCCGGCACGTCCAGCTGAGAGGGCGATGGATCGCGCGGTGTTCGTCCGTGCGTCTTCTTTGTCTCCGGCAACTGCTCACAGCAATCCAGTTGAGTCAGCTTAAAGTAAGGAGCCGGGAGACGTCGTGGGCAGCAGTGTGCTGCGCCCCGTTGCAAGCAAGCCACCTATTTCTGCCAAGCCAAGGACCAAGAGCTCGAACAAGATTGGGGGTATCTCATGCAGCTTCTAGGAGCGACTTGCTAATAGCAAATCTGTGGAGAAAGTAACTAAAGTTCCTGACAGCACCCCACTTGCACCTGTACAGGGTTCGGCTTTAGAATTAGCCAACATACTTGCAGAATCAAGGACCACGGAGGGAGAGGCACCCTATGAAATTTACCCTGCTGCCGTTCAGCCTTGGCACAGACAATTCAATTGATCCAACCTCTGCCTCTTTTGCGCCTCCTTACCTCAAAGAACCAATGCTCGCGCAACCAAACTTAAACGGGTCTAAGGCTGTCAAATTCGCCGAGCCTATGATGCAAGGTATTTTTTGATGCCATGTCAGTTTCCACATTAGTTCTTTTGTTTCATATGGTTTTTTTAGTATGGTTGCCATGGCATTTCAATTGGTTGTCATGGCATTCTCAGTGTGTTGGACATGGCATTTTCAGTGTGTTGGTAATGGCATTTTAGTTAGATGTGACATGAAATTTCTTAGGTAGATCTTAATAGCCATTTTTTAGTTTATTGTTACATGGCCTTTTTTCTCATGGTTGTGACACATGGCATTTTCCGTTAGTTACTACATGGCATTTTAGTAAGATGTGACTCGGCATTTTATAGAAAGATCCCAATAGACATTTTTTAGCTTGTTCTTAGATGACCTTTTTCACATGGTTGTAACACATGGTATTTTTAGTTAGTTACTACTCCCTCCGCCCTAAAATAAGTGTCTCAACTTAGTACATGACATTTTATTGTAGATGTGACATGACATTTTTTAGGTAGAACCTAATAGTCATTTTTAGTTTGTTTTTACATGGCCTTTTTTGACATGGTCGTAACACATGGCATTTTAGTTACTTCATGGCATTTTATGCAGTTCTTACATGGCAGTTTTTAGATTTTTTTGTATTGATATCAATTTTTATATGGCATTTTTTACACAACATATTTTTACAAGTGATGGTAACCAGCGTCTTTTATTGTTTTATTTGATGAGTTTTGTATAGGCACGTCCACTGTCATATCGCCTTCTTTGGATGAAGCTTACTCAAAGATGGAGCAAGATGCGCTGAAACATAAGTCTATTGGGAAACAAGTTGCTTCAAGTTCTTATCTTTCCACTCAGTCAAGCGTGGATGCTGCCAGAAGTGCTACCCCAGGGACTGTTCGACAGGCTACGATTGTGCATCGCCCAGAATCGGAAGATTGTGAACCTGAAATTAAAATGCTACTACACATACGACCGACATACAATCACAGTCATTCATGTAATCACCCATCAAAGGCCACATCCATCCATCTAAGCATGGTACAAAAAACAGATCGAAAAGATTGTGCGTGGAGTAGTTCCGTTTTACACCTTGGCTAATTAGGGTATGTATAATGGTGGTATTTTACAAGTGTCACGTAGGATAAACGTTGAGGTGAAGAAGAAAAGTCTTGTCTTTTCTCTTATTTAAGAGATGATCTATTAGCACAATATGTCTTGTCATATTTTGAAGATAACCAATTATTGAAGATAAGGCTAAAAGATAATCCATTATAGACATATTATTGTCATTTCTAAATAACATGCAAAGCTTAAAATAAAACGGTCATATCAACCACTGCCACTGTACATGCCCTAGCATATACTCCCTCCGTCCCAAAACTCTTGTCTTAGATTCTTCTAAATACGGATGTATCTAATACTAAAACATGACTTGATACATTCGTATTTAGACAAATTTAAAACAAGAATTTTGAGACGGAGGGAGTACCATTTCGGCCGGTATATGCTGCATGTAGTATTTGTCTATTTATTTTCTTGTCCGCAACCGGCAAATAAAGTATTCAAACCCCCACCATTCATCCCGCTTTCAAAAATGTGAAATATGATATGGTTTGACGGTAATCAACTTCTAAGCCCAGGCTCAGCTGCATCCGCCTGCCAATTCTTTTTTCAAAAACAAGTACTAGAAAAAATTCAAAAAAGCCCAATAGTTCTTTTTGTGATAGATAATTTGATGCGTGAGGTTCGTTCCAATTTTCAAATCATTTGAACATCTGAGCAGCTCTCGGCAAAAAAAAACAAATTTGGGGTCTATAAAAATGTTTACTGTTCACGCACTGTTCTAACCCTATTTGTTTTGTTTTTTTTTTGCTGGGAGCTGCTCAGATGTCCAAATGATCTAAAAAATGGAGCGAACCTCACGCATCAAGTTATCTACCACCCCAAAAGGGGACTAGGGGAGTGCACATTAAAGCGAAGGTACACCACCATTTCACGTACAATAGCGTCACAATGGATGCAAAAAGGTAGTACTGTACAATGTATTGAAGGAGTGATGGTCAAATTTGCTCTGAGATCAACTGAAATTTGACCGATCTGAGGTCTTATCTGCATGATACAATGCACTGAAGATGGAGTTGCATCTGTTATTTTTCGGACTGCAAGGACTTGACTCACTGGTGCTTGACATTTTTCATTTTAATGGAAAAGAAAAAGTGCAATCACAAAATTTTAACATCGATTTACTTATGACAAAGCCACTATGTATGTACGTCATTCCAAGTATTTGTTTTCTTTCGCGTTCAAAGAGAACATAAGGGGGGGGGGGGGGAGGGGGGGAATTAAACCTAGAAAAACAAACGCTATATGTTAATTTACATCCAGACAGAAGTTAAAAATAAAATAAAACTTTGAAGAGGTTGCTAAGCTCATGTTGCATACGCGCTGCCCAGATCGGTATAGCCTACTTCATGCTCTTATACATTTCGTCAATGATGCCCTGGAGAAAGATGGCAAGGAATTCAGATGGATAATGCTATCAAATTACCTTGAAAAGACACGATGCAAAATACATATGTATCCATGAATCGCACGTGTGAATCATACCTGATAATATTTGAGGAGCTGCGGCCGCTTCTTCTTGTAAGTCGGGGTGATGAGGTCGCGCTCCATGTCAAAGAGCACCGGCTCCAGATGAACAGCCCTGATCATCTCAAAGCCTTTGAGCTGTTGCAACAAAATCAGAGAACGATCATGTCTCAGATATATCTGTCAAGGTCATCACATATTCACATGTGACATTGTTCCAAAAATTGTTGGTATGTTTAACTACTACTAGCCAGGTTAACAACCCACCTTCTTCTCTTTGCCAGTTTTGCTCAGTTCTTCCAAGATGAACTCTTTCGCTTTAGCATCTCCGCATATCGAGGCAAAGTCTCCGCTAACCCCGTTCGACTCAGCCCATCGTTCCAGACCTTGCTTGTTGGGGTTGATCACCGCAACCAGGCATGATTCGAAGCTGTTTCCGTACACCCAAATCTGAAGAAATTCGTCTAAGTTAGTGGGTAGCACATGGATTTTTTTTTTTATATAATGCTGTGGAATACTCGGGGCAATGCGTGCGTGGAGGTTGTCCCCGGACTATACCGAATCGACATTAGGAGCTTGACCAAATATGTTCTCTAGATTCTCAACCGCGACGTATTCTCCTTGGGAAAGCTTGAAGATGTTCTTCTTGCGGTCGATGATCTTCATGCTTCCATCATGCTGCCACTCACCAATGTCTCCTACAGTAAGATGTGGAAACGAGCGCATCCAGAAGAAGCATTCAGAGAGACTGATATGTTAAAGACCTTATAATGGCAAGTTAAATGGCTGTTTTATGATGAGCATCCTATTGGCGAATATGTCTACAAAATATTTGGTTTCCTCTTGCCATTCGTGACTGACATTGACATCATACCTGTGTGGAACCAGCCATCGACCAAGACTTCCTTGGTGAGGTCTTCTCGCTTATAGTACCCTGAGAACAAGGTGTCCCCTCTGATGCAAATCTCACCACGAGGTGATTCTTTTGATAATGCATCATAACCCATCTCAGGAACAGACTCTAAGCGTACTTCAACGTATGGGACAGGAGGGCCGACAGTTCCCAGCATGGACATGTTGTTTGGCAACGAAACAAAAGACCCAGCACAGGTCTCTGTGAGACCTATAAAAACAACCAATTACAATCAAGTTAGTCAGGTATCTCAGTAACTACTCAAGATTTTTTTTCTTTTCGCTGAATTCTGTGCAATAAAATCATAATATATGGCTATAAGCATACCATAGCCTTGGAGAACATGAGAGCATGTAACGACACGCAGAAACTCCTCGACATGATTAGATAGAGGAGCTGCGCCTGATAAAATTACTCGCACTCTACCACCTAGTCCTCGTTTCACCTATACGGTTGTATGATAAAATGAAAGCTGAACTCAGCAGAAACATCAGAGTTTAGATCAGAACTGCCATTTTAGAATTATTCTCATTTTGGAGTACCTTGGTGAAGACTAGTTTGTCGAAAATAGAAGCAGCATCTTCATGCTTGCTTCCTTTTATCATGTTCCCTTGCTTGCTGCAGAATCATTTAGTATTCAGAATAAAAGAACAATAATTTCATCACCAAGTCAGAGAAAAGACTTGACTAGAATGATCAGATAAAATCTTACTATTTGTACGCAACATTGAACAATGTCTTCTTTAGGAAGCCACCAGTTGAGACTTTATCTTGAAGTCCTGAATCAAAGAAGCAATGCAATATTATCACCTGCCCATATGGTAGAAGAATAATATTAACCTGCATAATACATTTGGATTTCAGGTTTAATACTGTACCTCCATAGATTCTGTCTAGCACACGTGGAACAGCACAGAATATTGTTGGTTTGAGTTCTCCAATGTCTTCAACCAAGAGTTTGACATCCTGAAGCAGATTGTTTATTGATCAGAATGTGCTACTTTGATAAGAAGAAAGCAACAAGCAATAAACAGTGTGTTTCTTCCATCCTTACTCCACGCCAAAATCCAATTGAGGCCCCGTGGTGAATGAACACCTCCTCAATCACACGGTCAAATATGTGGGCAAGCGGAAGATAAGAAATGTAAACATCATCCTCACGAATCTGTTAAAACGAAATCAGAACCAAAAAAAATGAGAATATATCGCAAAGGTACTGAAAACTGCAGTGAAATATGAATAGCTGCACCTGTTCATTTGAATTGTGAAGGAACTCATCCACTGCTGAAACAATGGTGATAATACTCTTATTAGAGATTAAAACTCCCTTTGGATCACCAGTTGTTCCACTGGTATACATTATCGTGCATATGTCAGCCTTATCCTTTGGAGGGAGTTCATACTTCTCTTCAGCCCCATCTCCCTGTAGGTGTAATAGTAAATAAAGTTAGTTATTCTAGTGTCAGATGGATATAAAATCATATTTCTCACAAGGATGTCCTTAAAATTCAACATATAGTTAAAGCATATACAAGAAAGAGTGTGGTTGACATATTAGTAGCTCCATTTTCACAAGACAGTTGTCTCAGAAAGTGAGAACCTTACCTTAAGCACAAACTCGGACCATGAGTAGATAGACAATCCGTTCTGCTCAACCTTTTCCTTCTCATCAGGGCTGACCTTACCAAAGCTCACGATGGCTTGAAGCAAAATTTGACCATATCAACAAAACATATACATGGCACTATAGCTTAACAACAGAGAACTAACTCATGTCTAACTCACTCTTCAAAAATTTGGTCGCGTTTGGTAATGTCTTGAGTACCTGAAAAGTAGCCCACAAAATATATTTGAAACACTAAAAAAAAAGGTAGATCACATGTAATAGAGTCGCCAACTTCTACATGCACTGTGCTATGATGATTCTAATAAATCAATTAACACATTTGTATGTCATATCTTACAATCTCCTTGGGTGTTTATTAGGAAAACAACCTAATAGTTATATAATATACAATGGAATTACCGAATTAGCACGGAATGTAGAACTCCAGGCTATTCTATCCGAGATAAATAGTCATTTTACTGACCTGGTTGCTTTGAAAGAGATTCTTAATAAACAAAGCACTGAGATTAGCCAAGTACTCCCTCTATTCCAAATTATTTGAAGTTCAAGCTTTGTCCTAACTCAAACTTCTCTTAAGTTTTGACCAAGTCTATAGAAAACTATGATAATATCTATAACATTAAATATATATAGTATGAAAATATTTTATAAAATTTAGTGTTGCAAATGTTGATATAGATTCCTATGAACTTAGACAAACTTAGAAAAGTTTTACTTATGACAAGATAGAGTTTCAAATAATTTGGAACGGAGGTTAGTACTACAACATGCTTTCTAGTATTGGAACATATAATTAAACCAGTTGGTGTTCCAGTGGAGCAATGTACCTCTCCAATCTTCTTCTCCTCCACAAAAGCAATTTCGACCTCTGCATGGCACAATATAAATTCTATTGCCCCAGCACCTAAAAACATCAATCAATGGGAGATGTCAGCATGCCACTGTTAAACAACTTCTAAACTCAAAATTCTAACATGTGAGAGCATGCATCCATGTTCTGGTGCTCACTGTTTCAGCTACCATATATATTTTTCAATATCCAGTGAAACCAAGAAAAACTTACCAAGTGTGTCATACAATGGAACACAGTAAATGCCATGGGCATTGCAGGCCTAAGAAAATAAGCAAAGAAAAACAATTAGTGATGAGAAAATAGTATTTTGATACAACACAGCTAGGAGATTCCTAGTGCAGAGGAATACACACAGTTTTTTTCCACATTTTCTTCTTTAAAGACGGTTAGAAAAATATGAACAAATGTATGAGAAACTTTTTTTTAGCTTTGGGTAGAACAGGCAAATTTGGTGTAGGACATGTAGCTAAAAGTGGGGCCTTTCTTTTGGACATTAGGATACTGGGGGTCCACAAATTGGACTAATGATTTCATAACACTATCTAATGAAGACGGCAACATAACCAAATTGGTAACACACTAACATCCATTGTTTCTAATTTGCCCCACGTATTAAGCATCATTAATCCATACAGTGATGATATGTATTGCATACCTGCATACTGACAACCCACTCAGGGCTATTGCCTCCATAGATACCACATCGTCCTCCCTGCAGATGATCAAGGAGCAACCAATCAATCAGTAAGTAGTTTCTGAACAATACCAAACACTAGCCACACATAATAATACTGAAAGGAACCATGAACCGTTCCCAATTTTGTAGTGTTATCTCAGAGAAAAAGGAGTGGGCAAGATCATGGAACAAACATCAAATGCCCTGATCGCTGGTGGCACATACCTTGTTGATGCCACAGCTCCGGATTGAAGCCCCCACCTTGATCACAGTGTCGTATACTTCTTTGTAAGTCACCCATGTGTACTTGCCAGCCTGATATGAAATTGACACAGGGTAGGAGATTGCAAATTAATCCGCCACAACAAAACTGAGAAGCATTGAGTGCAAACGTATGAACTGAGGGCCATGGACCAACCTTTCCGTCCACGATTTCACGGCGGCCCATCATCGGGTTGTCAGGGTACTTTTCCACAGACAAACTGTACACATGCAAGCAATCATATTATTAGGAGACTAGAATGATGTTTCTGTAGAGAGAATACATTTATTTCACACAGAAATTGGATAGGATTTTTAGCATTCAGAATGACTATGTTCAGCTGTAGTTTGGTTTTCTGGTTTCAGATGTAGATTGGACATAAGGACAAGGTTTGGTTATGAAGTATGTAGAAATTGTGTCAGCGTTACGGTTTTTACCTGTTTGGTAGCATATCTGTAATATTATAAGATGTAAATATTTCTGTTATGGTTTTTTACAAGTTGTGTACTCCACCTCAGTATGTAAATATTTTATTCCCAAGTTTGCAGACACGACAGAGCAAAACAAGGCTGACGCTTTCAGTTTTCTTGTGTGACGTTAAATTATTCTACGTAGCATCAGGTTCCTCTGAAGGCATGCCTGCACTGAATCTTCTATCTAATTCCGACGAGGAGGAAACCACAAGACGTTTCTGCGTGTGAATAACCGATGGATTTTTATATTTAATTTAAAAATCGCCAACGAGTGTCACCGTTACGTCAACAATTGCGTATATACTGTACAAAATAAAAGGCAGCGGTTTGAACGGCTCGAAGGTATTATAGCTAATTGTGGCCGCATTGCGGGATTGTTCGAAGGATTCAGCAGCTCCATGATAAGAAGAAATCGACCAGAGGGAACAACACAAACAGGATCGATGATCTATCCGAGACCGACCGAACGATTGACAGCTCTGTAAATTATTCCGGAGAGGCAGAAACGAAACGAAATCAAATCGAGCAGCCGTACCGGAATATGTCCCAGCATGACTCGAGCCCCGGCACGGCGGGCGGCGACGCCCCGCCGGAGCCGGCGGCGCAGCGGTAGACGGGCCCGGCCGACGGCGCGCCGCCCTCCTCGGGCGCCGCCTCCCTCCCCTCCGCCACCTGCACCAGGTACTTCCTCGTGGCGTCCGCCATCCCTCCCTCTCTCTCTCTCTCCTCTCGTACGCGGCCGACGCCTTCCCCGATCTCTCTCGCTCGAGAGGAATCCACAGCGGATGGGAAAGGCAAGGGAGGCGGCACGGGATGGAAGGAAGGCCAGGCTTGGCTTGCGCTCCAATATAGGAGTACGGCGCAGGTGGTTGCTGCATTCAAAATAGATAGAATAATTTATTATTTCTGATTGTATTTTTTCAGAATAATATAATTGTATTTATTTTATTAGCATGACGTGCGGCGTACGGTCATACTATTTTCCCTTTCTTGCTTCCGTAGACAGAGAAAGAGATTCAGATGTACTAATTCGCAAACAAGAAAAAACAGAGATTCAGATGTAGGAGTAGTAGTTGGTCAGCGAGAAAAAGCGGCAATAACTATGAACAGAGAGGAACAGGTTAGTCATGTTTAATTCTGGGCAAGAGGGGTCCAACTTGGCCAACGGGGCCACTTTGTTGAACGCTGACATGATCACCGATCGCCGCCTTCTAGAACCTGAAAAGCATTGCGGATTGTTCAGGCCATGTTCAATGCTAATCATTAGAGCCTCCTTTGGTTTAGAGGAATTTCATAAGAATTCTAGAGGATAGGATTCTTATAGAATTTTTTTCCTTTAGAGCCCTTTGATTCATAGGAATGGATTCCTATTCCTACATAAGATTGGTTCCTATCCTTCACATTTCATAGGAAAATAAAAAAGAGTCTAGACTTAATGGAAAAATTCTTTTGGTGTCAACCAAATGACATCTTGTTTTCTATTCCTACTCATAGGATTTGAGATACATGTCATCTCATTTCCTACAAGATTCCTATTCCTATGATAATCCTATCCTATGAATCAAAAGAGACCTAGGCCTTTTTTGGTTCATATGATAGGATTATCGTAGGAATAGGAATTTTGTAGGAAATGAGATGACATGTATCCCAAATCCTATGAGTAGGAATAGGAAATTAGATGTCATTTGGTTGACACCAAAGGAATTTTTCCATTGAGTCTAGACTCATTTTTTATTTTTCTATGAAAAGTGGAGGATAGGAACCAATCCTACGTAGGAATATGAATCTATTCCTGTGAACCAAAGGGCTCTAAAGGAAAAAAATCCTATAAGAATCCTATCATCTAGAATTCCTATGAAATTCCTCCAAACCAAAGGAGGCCTAAACCAAACACCGTATCGGTCCGTGGACCAGTGATGACCAGTCCACGAGCACCGATGCAGGAGCTGGCTATCCAACTATAACCGTAAATGTCTGGAGACATTTCAAACGGAATTTAACAAAATTAAACAATTTGATGCAAATTCAAACAAATCGGACGAATTTCACTCGAACTTGTATAATATTTACATAAACCGAATGATTTTCACCTAAACCAGAGCACATGCATTACATTTTCGACATATTTCAACTGAACTCTATTCTAACCTAGTTTAAATGATCGCCGACGCCCGTTTTCCATGACATGTCTTCCCCGTGTTCGGCACAGCAAGCTTGTCAGCCGCCCATGAGCTTCGGAAACTAAAGCTCCGCCTCCATGAAGCGGGCAGCAGCTAATCGACCAACAATGATGAGCCCGCAAAGCTTAGCTCAATGGGAGGGGAGGAGTAGTGGCCTTCGTGGGACCCAAGTGTCGGCGGCCTCCGATGCTATACTCTTCCTCGCTATAGGCGATGTCTGCGGACGTGCCGACATCATCGTCGTGACGTTGGGGCATGGTCGACACAGAGTTGGCAAAGTTGCCCGTATCGTCGTAAAATTCTGCCGCCGCCTCATCGATCTCCGCTCTGCCTGCAGGACGTGGTGCCGTCATCGCTCGCGACAGATGTCACGGGCGGCGCGGCAGGACAAGAGCAGCGCCTCGTGCTCTCCACGTCCACGTCTGTCATGATGCTCGTGCCAGCCACAATTTGCTCCTCCACGCGTCGGTGCTCGTCGAGGAGGCGGAGGTTGTACCTGTAGTCTGCATGCGCTTGTCGGAACGCGGCCTCCTGCTCTTCCAACATCATGTCAGTGTAGTGTGCCCGTGCTCGTCCATAGTGATGTCAACATTGCCGGACGTCCGCAGCCCCCAACCACGCGCCCACTCGCCTTGTACAAAGGCGTCGTCCACCCAGGATCCGTTCGCGGCCAGGTATTGTCAACCCCCTTGTCGATGTCGTTCATGACAGACACCACGCCCGACAGGTGTTCGGTCAAATGCCATTGAGCTTATTTTTAAACTTTGTGTCATTTTTTATAATAAGAAGGATGGCAGGGGTACTCGATGAAGGAGGATGAGTTGTTGAGTGGTACGTGGTTGGTCGTTGAAGGAAATATGCCCTACAGGCAATAATAAAGTTGTTATTTATATGTCCTTATATCATGATAAATGTTTATTATTCATGCTAGAATTGTATTAACCGGAAACTTGATACATGTGTGAATACATAGACAAACAGAGTGTCCCTAGTATGCCTCTACTTGACTAGCTTGTCAATCAAAGATGGTTAAGTTTCCTAGCCATAGACATGTGTTGTCATTTGATGAACGGGATCACATCATTAGAGAATGATGTGATGGACAAGACCCATCCGTTAGCTTAGCACTATGATCGTTTAGTTTGTTGCTATTGCTTTCTTTCATGACTTATACATGTTCCTATGACTATGAGATTATGCAACTCCCAAATACCGGAGGAACAGTTAGTGTGCTATCAAACATCACAACGTAACTGGGTGATTATAAAGATGCTCTACAAGTGTCTCCGATAGTGTTTGTTGAGTTGGCATAGATCGAGATTAGGATTTGTCACTCCGATTGTCGGAGAGGTATCTCTGGGCCCTCTCGGTAATGCTCATCACTCTAAGCCTTGCAAGCAATGTGACTAAGGAGTTAGTTACAGGATGATGCATTACGGAACGAGTAAAGAGACTTGCCGGTAACGAGATTGAACTAGGTATGGGGATACCGACGATCGAATCTCGGGCAAGTAACATACCGATGACAAAGGGAACAACGTATGTTGTTATGCGGTTTGACCGATAAAGATCTTCGTAGAATATGTAGGAACCAATATGAGCATCCAGGTTCCACTATTGGTTATTGACCGGAGATGTGTCTCGGTCATGTCTACATAGTTCTCGAACCCGTAGGGTCCGCACGCTTAACATTCGATGACGATCTGTATTATGAGTTATGTGATTTGATGTACCAAAGGTTGTTCGGAGTCCCAGATGATATCACGGACATGATGAGGAGTCTCGAAATGGTCGAGACGTAAAGATCGATATATTGGAAGGCTATATTCGGACATCAGAAAGGTTCCGAGTGATTCGGGTATTTTTCGGAGTACCGGAGGGTTACGAGAATTCGCCGGGGGAAGTAGTGGGCCTTAATGGGCCATACGGGAAAGGAAAGAAGGGCCTCAAGGGGTGGCCATGCGCCCCCCCATGGCAAGTCCGAATTGGACTAGGGAGGGGGCGGTGCCCCCCTCTCTTTCCTTCTCCCTCTCCTACTCCTTCCCTCTCTCCGCTCTTGGAAAAGGAAGGGGACTCCAACCAGGATTGAGAATCCTAGTTGGACTCCCCCTATAGGCGCGCCCCTCCTAGGACGGCCTCCTCTTACCCCCTCCTTTATATACGTGGGCACGGGGGCACCCAAAGGCACTCCAAGATTTGTCTTAGCCGTGTGCGGTGCCCCCTCCACAGTTTTCCACCTCGATCATATTGTCGTAGTGCTTAGGCGAAGCCCTGCGTCGGTAACTTCATCATCACCGTCACCATGCCGTCGTGCTGACAAAACTCTCCCTCGGCCTCAGCTGGATCAAGAGTTCGAGGGACGTCACCGAGCTGAACGTGTGCGGATCGCGGAGGTGCCGTGCGTTCGGTACTTGATCGGTTAGATCGCGAAGACGTTCGACTACATCAACTGCGTTACTAAACGCTTCCGCTTTCGGTCTACGAGGGTACGTGGACACACTCTCCCCTCTCGTTGCTATGCATCTCCTAGATAGATCTTGCGTGACCGTAGGAATTTTTGAAATACTGCGTTCCCCAACAGTCATATCTTCTGACTTCGTATGCAAGAGCAGAAGGGGGGTCTTTTGACAGCGTGTGCAAGGTTCGTTTCATGCGCGAAGCACATTGCGCCCTGTGGCATGCACATCATCCATGAATGCAGTGTCAAGTCCTTAGCATATCGATGGTACAACATCCAGAACTCCGTCACAAAGTATTGTGGCGTGGTTGATCGGCTGGAGACAATGTGGTAATTGCACGCAACAACCATGGAGATCGTAAGTTTTGTTTCTCCTTGCTCTACATGTTGACTCATTGATTCATCCATCCATTGTTGTTCTACACATTGTGTAGCCTGCACACACTACTATGATGTACTACAGGTCAACTCTTGGACTCAACATCAATGGACTCTTATTCAACTCTTGGACCAGTGATCCCTAGTTCCCATCGTTTTCTCCCACTATGTCGTGCTTCCATCAAACGCTTATCGTACTCCCTTACCGCCTCCAATAAGTCAGACACTGGAGGAAGCCGTGTTGGTGCTAGACCGATTCCCCATCATCACTTGAGTTTTAGAGTCATTTCTCTACTTGTCAAAATGTAAATGCTATATATTGTAACCATTGGATACCAATTGGATATAGGATACCCGATGGGTATGTGTATGGGTGTCAATTTGTGCCTATGGGTATTAAAACGGGTGGGTATAGAAAGTTTTTTTGGGTATGGGTTTGGGCGGAAGGTGGTTGCACCCACCTATACCCTACCCATTGCCATCTCTGGCCGCCACCGGCTTCACCAATGCCGTTGTAGAGCACCGCCTGACGAAGACCTCCACTAAAGCCCTCATCTCCTTCTCCGCAGCAGCAGCCCTACAAGACCTCCAAGATTTTTCCACCAAGCCACCCCTGAATCGGACCTCCCCGACGTCGTTAATGTGAAGCGGCCTTTACCCAGCGACATGCCCCAGAGGCGGCGAGAGGGGAAGGCGGCAAGAGTATGGCAATCACCTTAGAGCCTTCGCGAGCGTTATCTCGCTTGATTCACTCGTACCGTGAATAGTGATCCCAAATTTAGTTCCAATGGATGTACATAAATTATAAAGCTAATCCGAGTAAACCAATTCCTAATTATAAGCAAAAAAATTGTGAAATTACTACCAACAACTGATTAAATGGAATTCATTTCATGCATCATCAGAGCTACATGTATTTATGGACCCCCTCACGTGCACAAAGTTGATTTTCTCAATGCCAAACTCATGTCTAGAAACTATAGATAATTTTGGGAAAAATATTATGGTGCAAATGCGAGTTTGAAAAAATAACACACCAAAGACAAATATCATCTATACATGTGTTGAGACCCATTATCAAGTTTTGATTTGCTAGCAAGCTCAAATTAGCAACTCACATGTAATCAATTTTGGTTCAATTTCAGTTGATTTTGAGCAAATTTTCCATGCAAATATGAGGTGAATTCCAGCGGAAACACTTCCGCTCAACCGACAGATTTCCCATGCCATTCGGAGTTGTTCGGTTCCTTCGCAATGGTTAGATATTCCTTTCATCAGATGGCCCACATAAACCCACCATAGAATATTGTTTTCACGGTGGCCCTTGTTTTAAGAGGGTGGGGCCGGGCCTTATTTTGTTCCAATCAAATCAAGCAACGTATGCGGAAGCACGAATGGGCACATGCGTGGGGAGCAGGCAAGTCTCGTCCTTGTTGCAATCCCTTCGAGGGAAACAAGAGGTATGTTACACATAGACCAGACCGAAGGGCATGGAGATTTCTAGCTTGCGGCGGCAGGCAAGGCACGACAGCGAGCTAAGAGCATCTCCAGCCGCGCCCCCAAGAGGCCTTCCCCAGGCGTTTTTTCCGCGTCGATGCCAAAAAATCTGCCCAGTCACGTCCACAGGAGCCCGTTTTTCGCCGGCTTGGGTCGAAATTGGCGCCGGCGGTCCCAAGCCGAACTCGATGCACTGGGGGGCACCCGGGGACACCGGGGGGAGCGGTTTTGGCGTGAAAAATCCGCGGCCCTGCCGAGTCAGCGGCACGCGCGTTGTCTTCCCTAGAACGCCTCGGTTTCCCGCGGGGAATCAATGGCAAGGCTGTCGGACAACCTTGCCATTGATTGCTCATGGGCGGCGCATCACGGGAGGGCGGGCGCGGCGACACGTGTACACATGGCGCGGGGCTATAAAACCAGCGGCTCCCCCTCGCTGCTAGCCACACCAGCCCGAGCCCAAACCAGCCGCCGAGCTCTGCCTCCCTCCCGTCTGCCACCGAGCTTTGCCAGTCTCCCCTTCCCTCTCAATGGCCGAACCTTTTGTAACATCCCGGATGTAATTCACCTTATTTGTACTCCAACTCTTGCCGTTTCCGGCACTAAGTTATTTTATTTCCTCATTGTCGGGTTTTTGTCTCCGTGTGTTTTGTCTTTGTCATGCATCTCTTATCATGTCATCATGTGCATTGCATTTGCATACGTGTTCGTCTCATGCATCCGAGCATTTTCCCCGTTGTCCGTTTTGCATTCCGGCGCTCCTATGTCCTCTGGTGGTCCTTTCTACCTCTTTTCGTGTGTGGGGGTTAAACATTTTTGTATTGGACCGAGACTTGTCATGCAGCCTTGGTTTACTACCGGTAGACCGCCTGTCAAGTTTCGTACCATTTGGACTTCGTTTGATACTCCAACGGTTAACCGAGGGACCGAAAAGGCCTCGCGTGTGTTGCAGCCCAACACCCTTCCAAACTGTCCCAAAACCCACCTAAACCTGCTCCACCATCTAGAGCGTTCGATCATGATCGCGTGGCCGCAAACCGCACCTCATTTGGAGCTTCCTAGCTCCCTCTACCTCTATATAAAGGGCACCCCCTCAAAATTCGCGGATCATTCTACCCCTAACCCTAGCTCCTCTTCCTCCCGCCGCGCCGGACACGTCCGGTCCGGCCGGACAAAGCCGCCGCCGCCAATCCCGCGCCGCCACCTGTCTCGGGCGGGCGCCCCACTTCGCCGCCGCCGGGCGGGCCCGCCAGGCCCGCAACCGGCCCCCGCGGCCCATCGCTCCCCGCGGCCCATCGCTCCCCGCCGCCACCTACCGCGCGGTGCCTCGCCACCTACCGCGCCGTTGCGCCCCGCGCCGCCGCCTGAGCTAGATCCGGCCGCCGTCCGCCATCACTGGCGACGACGCCGACCTCGCTGGACTCGGCCGCCGCCTCGTCCGGTCGCTGCCGTCCTCCTCCTCAAGCCGGCGCCGCCCCGGCCTCCCCGCTGCTCCGGCCACCGCGTCCCGTCCCCGGCGAGCTCTCGTCAAGTCCGACAAGTTCCTCCAGCGGTCACTTGTTCGGCGCCGACGAACTTCGGACTCCGTGCCTGCTACACTGCTCGAGATCCAGATCCAGATCCATCGGTTGACTTTTTCCTTCCGAGACCCTAATATCTTGCATACTTTGACATGCCATAACTTCCTCATCGTAGCTCCGATTCGTGCGTGTAGCATATCAAAATGTTCGTCTCGACGAGTACATCATTTCATCTCATTCAATCATTTTCATCTGATCTCATCTTAATGCCCGAAATGCTGTTGGAAGAGGGCTATGTGAGGAATATTTCAGATCTGTTTCAGCAAATGGCCTTTTGTCATTTTGCCATGATTAACGTGTGCATGCTATGATCCTGAACTCTACATGTGTTTTGTTATATGCCATGCCATCTTTACAGGGGTGTATGCCATGTATTTTTGTGAGCTTCGTGGTGACTAGCACAAGCATGCAAAGTAGCCTACTCAATGATGCTGATTTCAGGGACTTAGAATTTCACTAAGTCCTTGTCCTGATATTGTTTTTATGCCATATGTTCATATTGTTTCCTAGTGATCCGTGCCTCTTTTGAGGATGATCAGTAAGGATGTTTTGTTAATATTGCGGTGCTCTATCCATCCATGTCTTTGTTTGCATTTATGGAGCACCCTAGCTTGGGTCAATCGAGCTCTACTTTTGCTATAAAATGTTCCTAGCAGATTGTTAACATGTTTAGCGATTTTGCCGAGGTTGTTGCTATTGCTCCGTGCATGCTATGATGTTGTTCTTGCCATGTCTAGATTCTATGCCATGTATTCTTGATGGGTGTATGCTTAGTTTGTCATGCCATACTCTGTAGTGAGTGCATCGAGCTCGTAAACATGCCTACTTGTTAATCTGTTTTGCATGCTCCAGTTTTTCACCAAGTCTGAATCTGTTTATATTTTTGCTATGTTCACATGCTTGCAATTGTATTTTCTGATCCCTTTTGGCTCAAGGTCACTAAGAGACTTTTGTTATATGCTTAGAGTAGCTTCATGCCATGCCTTGCTTTGTCATGATAAGTTCCTGTAGCATGTAGTTTTCATGCTCTAAAGATTGCTTCCTAATGATAAATTCCTGTCATGTTGTTAATTTCACTAAGTCTGAAACCTGTTATCTTTTGCACTTTTGCCATGCTTGCTTGAGCTTGCTATTAAGTGAATTAGCCGTAGCTCAGTGTTCATCTTTTGCCAAGCATTATGAGTGGATCCCTGCCATGTATTTTGTTTTTATGTTTGAGTGCTGTAGCATATTTATCTTGATGCATTTAGTTGGTCACTTGCTGATTATCGCAAACTGGTGCCATATTTGTTTTGCTTGCCATTTCCAAACCATGCATCCGATTGCGGTGATCTTTATATCGATTTCAACCGAAATCAACTCACCTTTCCAATGGAACTCTTGGATTTACAAGTTGAGGCCAGGTTCAATCATTCCTTTGCAATCATGCATATGCATCACATACCACATCCCGCATATCATACCATGTTTGCATCATGTTGCTTGAGAATTGCACGTGGTTGATTGTGCTCCTTTTGCTTGTTGTTCTTGTTTGGGTAGAGCCGGGAGACGAGTTCGTGAACGAGGAGCCCGTTGAGTTCGCTTATGAGGATCAAGGCAACTCTGAAAACTTTGCAGGCAAGATGACCATACCCTTGAAATCACTTCTATCTTTGCTTGCTAGATGCTCGCTTTTTTGCTATGCCTATGCTATGATACCTACCACTTTCTTATCATGCCTCCCAAATTGCCATGTCAAACCTCTAACCCACCTTGTCCTAGCAAACCGTTGTTCGGCTATGTTACCGCTTTGCTCAGCCCCTCTTATAGCGTTGCTAGTTGCAGGTGAAGATTGGAGATCGTTCCTTGTTGGAACTTGTTTATTGTTGGGATATCACCATATTATATTGTTTTATCTTAATGCACCTATATACTTGGTAAAGGGTGGAAGGCTTGGCCTTATACCTAGTGTTTTGTTCCACTCTTGCCGAACTAGTTTCCGTCATATCGGTGTTATGTTCCCGGATTTTGCGTTCCTTACACGGTTGGGTTATAATGGGAACCCCTTGACAGTTCGCCTTGAATAAAACTCCTCCAGTAATGCCCAACCTTGGTTTTACCATTTGCCACCTAGCCTCTTTTTCCCTTGGGTTTCCGGAGCCCAAGGGTCATCTTTATTAACCCGCCCGGGCCAGTGCTCCTCTGAGTGTTGGTCCACCTTGTCAGCTGCCGGTGGCCACCAGGGGCAACTCTGGGCTGTCCTACCAGAAGTTTGGACAATCTAAGTGTGCCCTGAGAACGAGATATGTGCAGCTCCTATCGGGATTTGTCGGCACATTCGGGCAGTGTTGCTGGACTTGTTTTACCATTGTTGAGGATGTCTTGTAACCGGGATGCCGAGTCTGATCGGATTGTCTTGGGAGAAGGAATATCCTTCGTTGACCGTGAGAGCTTGTGATGGGCTAAGTTGGGACACCCTACAGGGATTTAAACTTTCGAAAGCCGTGCCCGCGGTTATGGGAAGATGGGAATTTGTTAATGTCCGGTTGTAGATAACCTGATACTTAACTTAATTAAAATGCAACAACCGCATGTGTAACCATGATGGTCTCTTCTCGGCGGAGTCTGGGAAATAAACACGGTGTTGGAGTAATGCTTGACGTAGGTTGTTCTAGGATCACTTCTTGATCATAGTTGTTCGCCCGTGCTTTTTCCTTCTCTTCTCGCTCTCATTTGCGTATGTTAGCCACCATATATGCTAGTCGCTTGCTGCAGCTCCACATCATACCTTACCTTACCTATAAGCTTAAATAGTCTTGATCGCGAGGGTGTGAGATTGCTGAGTCCCCGTGACTCACAGATTACTTCCAAAACTAGATGCAGGGACCGATGATGCCATTCCAGATGATATGACCGAGCTGAAGTGGGAGTTCGATGAAGACTCTCGTCGTTACTATGTATCTTTCCCAGATGATCAGTAGTGGTGCCTAGTTGGGGCGATCGGGGACTTTGTCGCATTGGGGGTTGATCTTTATTTTGGTACCATAGTCGGACCCTGAGTGTATTGGATGAATGTAATGACTTATTTATGTATTTGTGTGATGTGGCGAGTGTAAGACATCTATGTACCTTTCCCCTTTATTTATGTACATGGGTTGTTTGCGAAGATTACCTCATTTGCGACATTGCTTTCAATGTGGTTATGCCTCTAAGTCGTGCTTCGACACGTAGGAGATATAGCCGCATCGAGGGCGTTACAAGTTGGTAATCAGAGCCTTCCCCGACCTTAGGAGCCCCCTGCTTGATCGAATCGTTGGCGTTGTTGAGTCTAGAAATTTTTTTTGAGTCATTTAGGATTATATATATTGGAGAGTTAGGAATTCTTTTTACTCCTCAGTTCCTTCGTCGCTCTGGTGAGGCATCTTGACGTAGAGTTTTGACTCTTCTCTTCTCAAATTTCACTAAATTTTTTTAGGATCACGCGGGTATCTTGGAATCGTTCCGATGGTTTTGTGACGAGAACATTGTTCTTGGTGCCTCCTGACATTTAGGGGTTGTGGCAGTGTCCCGGGGAGTTGAGCTCCGAGGTGTTGTCGTCACAATTTTATCGTTGAGATTCTGGAATACCTGAGTTTCGCCGACATCGAAAATCTCTTTTATGCAGTTGTTGGTGAGATAACCTCGACGCCACCCAGTACTGGGGCGGGAGTTCGGGAGTATTGCCATAACTCGTATAACGGATGCTTTTCGAAGGTTGAGGTAAATGATTTCCGAAGTTTTCTTGGTTATGTGTTGAAGGATGGATACAGCTGGATGTAGGATTTGCTAGCTTTGGGTGAGATATTATGCTTCCCCTGTATCCCCAACACCTGATTGCATAACCGGAAAGGTTCGGGAGTTTCATAGGTGGGAATTCTTGTAGCTCTAGTTCTTCTTCCGTGGATATTTGGTTTGGGATGGGGTAATCCTCACCAAGTATTTGTTCTTGTCCATACCTTGTTGTTTTATTCTTCTACCTCTATCTAAGTGGCTTCTCAATTTATGGAAATGTGACCATTTCAATTGGAATGCATTTGCTCATTTTGTTCGGATGTGAAGACTTTATGTTGCAATTTCAATCCGTTTGATTCAGCTTGAATATTTTTCTGTCAATATGCTAATGGATGCCACCCTCTTCAGGATGGCTCCTACTAAGGGCAACAATCAAAATCAGAATCAGGATCCGCCACCACCACCTCCACCTCCGGAGGCATGGCAAGCTGTGATGGCCGCTACCAATGCAAACACGCAGCTGATCATGCAAATTCTTCAAGAGCGCAACCAAGGGAATCATGGCCATGGCAACAATCAGAATCAGTTTGCTACACTCAACCAGTTCCTTGCTAACCAGCCAAAGACCTTCAGCAACTGTGTCGAGGCCTC
This sequence comes from Triticum urartu, assembly GCF_003073215.2. NCBI lineage: Eukaryota > Viridiplantae > Streptophyta > Magnoliopsida > Poales > Poaceae > Triticum > Triticum urartu. The sequence goes on along the minus strand of NW_024111618.1, from coordinate 16,264 downwards.
AGACGCTGATGATTGGCTCATGGACATATGCAAGCATTTCGAGTGCAGTAACGTCAGGCCTGAGGACTTTGTCAAGTTTGCCTCCTTCCAACTCAAAGACCAAGGTGCAGAATGGTTTCAGCAGTACAAAGATTCCAGAGGAGGCCGTGTGATTACCTGGGATGAATTCCGTCAAGACTTCAAAGCTCATCATATTGTTCAGAGTGTGGTTGAGAGCAAGCGTGAGGAATTCCGCAACCTGAAGCAAGGCTCTTTGTCTGTTTACGAGTACAACATCATGTTTCAGAAGCTCACCCGTTTCACTAAGCAAGACGTCCCTGACGAGAAGAGCATGATATACCAGTTCAGGGGTGGTCTCAGAGAAGAACTCCAGCTAGCATTCGTCCTCTTTGAGCCCAAGAAGTACGATGAGTTTTACAACATGGCAATGAAGCAAGAGGCTGCCCAACTGAAGTGCGATGCTTCCAAGAAGCGAGTCAGAGATGCAACTCCTTCTTCCTCAACTCAAGTGGCTAAGCATCAAAAGTATTGGCTTCCTCCTCCTCCGTTCCGTCAGCCTTATCAGCAGAAGAGCAAAGGTGGCAATGGATCTTCCCACCCACCCAACCCAGGCTTTCAGAACAAGACTTCGTCTCAAGCTCCAAGATCAAGTGCTCCGTATCACCGTCCGCTCTCGGAGGTCACGTGCAACAAGTGCCAACAGAAGGGTCACTATGCCAACAAATGCTTCAATCAGGGGCGTCTCCCTCCTCCTCTTCCTCCTGTGAGATCTGCCAGTACCGCAGTGGTCAAGCATAACCCCAAGCACGCCAAGGTCAACTTGATGAATGCAGCTCAGGCAGAGGACTCGTCAGATGTCATCATGGGTAACCTTCCTGTTAATGATGTTCCTGCAAAAGTTTTTTGACACTGGTGCATCGCATTGTTTCATCTCGAGACCGTTTGCATCTAAGCATGAGTTGTCTTCTCAAGTTTTGCATAAACCGTTAGCAGTTGTCTCACCGGGTAAATGCTTGCTCGCAAACTACGAGGTCCCGGATATTTCTATCATGATGGGTGATTTCAAGTTTCTGGATTCTCCGATGGTCCTTGGTAACTCGGATATTGATCTTATTCTTGGAATGGACTGGCTTTCGAAGCACAAGGCTCAGCTTGATTATGCTGCCAGGCAGATTCAATTGACTCATTCATCTGAGGATGTAATTGTCTTTGCCGCAAGGGATAATACCATCCATCTGTTTTCTCTCAATGAGAAGGGTGAGCTGGATGCCATCTCTCAAATTCCAGTCGTTTGCGAATATCAAGACGTTTTTCCAGAAGAGCTTCCAGGAATGCCTCCGCACCGGCCAGTTGAATTCGTCATCGATCTTGAGCCTGGCACGGAACCTGTTTGTAAGCGTCCTTACAAGCTTGGACCTGAAGAATTAAAGGAGCTAAAGAAGCAACTCAATATTCAAGAGCGAATGGGTCTCATCCGACCAAGTTCTTCTCAGTGGGGTTGTGGAGTTCTTTTTGTGAAGAAGAAGGATGGAACGGACCGACTCTGTGTCAACTACCGTCCATTGGACAAGAAGACCATAAAGAACAAGTACCCACTTCCCAACATCAACGAGCTGTTTGAACAACTCAAAGGTTCTCAAGTCTTCTCCAAGCTTGATCTCCGTATGGGCTATCACCAGATTCACATTCGTGAGCAAGATATCCCTAAGACAACATTCAAAACAAGCTATGGTTCATATGAATACACTGTCATGTCTTTTGGTCTCGTCAATGCTCCGCCAACATTCTCTCGCATGATGAACTTCATCTTCAACCCCTACACAAATGACTTCGTCTTGGTCTACCTCGATGACATTTTGGTCTTTTCCAAGAACAAGGAGGATCATGCCAAGCACTTGCGTTTGGTGCTGGATAAGCTCAGAGAACATCAGTTCTATGCCAAGTTTTCAAAGTGCGAGTTTTGGCTCGATGAGGTTCTCTACCTTGGGCATATCATTTCTGCCAAGGGCATAGCGGTGAATCCTGAGAAGGTGTCTACAATTGTGAATTGGGAACCACCTCAGAACATGAAGCAACTCTGCAGCTTCCTTGGGCTCGCAAGCTATTGTCGAAGGTTCGTTGAGAACTTCTCTAAGATCGCGAAGCCTCTTTCCAACCTTCTCCAGAAGCACATGAAGTACGTTTGGTCTCCTGAATGTGATATTTCTTTCAACACCCTGAAAGAGAATTTAGTCACTGCTCTAGTTCTGACTCCTCCTGATGAATCCAAACCATTTGAGGTCTTCTGTGATGCTTCCCTTCAAGGTCTTGGTGCAGTGCTGATGCAAGAGAAGAAAGTTGTGGCCTATACCTCTCGCCAGTTGAAGCCCAATGAAAAGAACTACCCCACTCATGACCTCGAGTTGGCGGCAGTTGTGCATGCTCTTTTGACTTGGAGACATCTCTTATTGGGAAGAAAAGTGGACATCTTCACTGATCATAAGAGTCTCAAGTACATCTTCACTCAGCCTAATCTCAACCTCACGCAGACTCATTGGGTCGAAATGATTCAAGAGTATAATCCGAGTACCGAATATACTCCAGGCAAGGCCAATGTAATTGCTGACGCATTGAGCAGGAAGGCTTACTGCAACAGTTTGATTATCAAGCCTTACCAACCCGAGCTTTGTGAAGCTTTCCGCAAACTCAGTCTGCAAGTTGTTCCTCAAGGTTTCCTCACCAACCTCCAAGTCTCTTCTACTTTGGAAGATCAGATTCGCGAGGCTCAACTTCTTGATGCTATGGTGAAGAAGGTGAAGATTGGGATTGCCAAGAGTCAACCCAAGTACAAGTGTTATCGCCTTGATGACAAGGATACTCTATTCTTCGAGGATCGCATTGTTGTGACTAAAGGTGACCTTCATAAAGTCATTATGAACGACGCTCACAATTCACTCCTCTCTATCCACCATGGGAGTACACAGATGTACCATGACCTCAAGCAGTCGTATTGGTGGACTCGAATAAAGCGCGAGATTGCTCAGTTCGTGAATGAATGTGATGTCTGCAGAAGAGTGAAGGCAGAACACCAACGACCATCTGGTCTCCTCCAACCTCTTGCCATTCCAGAATGGAAGTTTGACCACATTGAGATGGACTTCGTGACTGGATTTCCAAAGTCCAAGCGTGGCAATGATGCTATCTTCGTTGTCATCGACAAACTCACTAAAGTGGCTCATTTCCTTCCTATCAAAGAATCCATCACAGCAGCTCAATTGGCAGAGCTATATACCTCTCAGATTGTCTCTTTGCACGGCATTCCGCAGTTGATATCTTCAGATCATGGCAGCATCTTTACCTCCAAATTTTGGGATTCTTTTCAGAAGGCCATGGGCACCAACATCCGTTTCAGCACAACTTTTCATCCTCAAACTACTGGCCAAGTCGAGCATGTCAATCAGATTCTTGAAGATATGCTCAGGGCTTGCGTTATCTCTTTCGGTATGAAGTGGGAAGATTGTCTTCCATATGTCGAGTTTTCCTACAACAACAGCTTCCAAGCGAGTTCGGGTAAGGCCCCATTTGAAATTCTCTATGGCAGGAAGTGCCGTACTCCTCTTAACTGGTCAGAGACCGGTGAACACCAACTTCTTGGCAATGACTTGATCACAGAGGCAGAAGAGATGTGCAAAGTCATTCGTGATAATCTCAAAGCCGCGCAATCACGCCAGAAGAGCTACTATGATAGTAAGCATCGTGACTTGGCTTTCGAGATCGGAGACCATGTTTACCTCCGCGTCTCTCCAATGAAAGGTACTCGTCGCTTTGGTATCAAAGGGAAGCTTGCCCCTAGATACGTGGGACCTTTCAAGATCTTAAGCAAAAGAGGCGATCTCGCCTATCAACTTGAGCTTCCCTCCAACTTTGCAAACGTGCACGACGTGTTTCATGTCTCTCAACTCCGCAAGTGCTTGAAGACCCCTGACCGCACTATCAACTTCGAAGACATTGATCTCCAAGAAGACCTTTCTTATCGTGAGCACCCCGTTGCTATTCTTGAAGAAACTGAGCGCAAGACTCGCAACAAGTCAATCAAATTCCTCAAAGTCAAGTGGCCACACCATTCCGACCGTGAAGCCACCTGGGAACGCGAGGATCACCTCCGTTCTGAGTACCCGGAGTTTTTCCAGTCCTAGATCTTGGGACAAGATCCTTTCATAGTGGTGGAGTGCCGTAACACCCCGGATGTAATTCACCTTATTTGTACTCCAACTCTTGCCGTTTCCGACACTAAGTTCTTTTATTTCCTCGTTGTCGGGTTTTTGTCTCCGTGTGTTTTGTCTTTGTCATGCATCTCTTATCATGTCATCATGTGCATTGCATTTTCATACGTGTTCGTCTCATGCAACCGAGCATTTTCCCCGTTGTCCGTTTTGCATTCCGGCGCTCCTATGTCCTCCGGTGGTCCTTTCTATCTCTTTTCGTGTGTGGGGGTTAAACGTTTTCGGATTGGACCGAGACTTGTCATGCGGCCTTTTTTTACTACCGTAGACCGCCTGTCAAGTTTCGTACCATTTGGACTTCGTTTGATACTCCAACGGTTAACCGAGGGACCGAAAAGGCCTCGCGTGTGTTGCAGCCCAACACCCTTCCAAATTGTCCCAAAACCCACCTAAACCTGCTCCACCATCTAGAGCGTTTGATCATGATCGCGTGGCCGCAAACCGCACCTCATTTGGAGCTTCCTAGCTCCCTCTACCTCTATATAAAGGGCACCCCCTCAAAATTCGCAGATCATTCTACCCCTAACCCTAGCTCCTCTTCCTCCCGCCGCGCCGGACACGTCCGGTCCGGCCGGACAAATCCGCCGCCACCAATCCCGCGCCGCCACCTGTCCTGGGTGGGCGCCCCACTTCGTCACCGCCGCGCGGTCCCGCCAGGCCCGCAACCGCCCCCCGCGGCCCATCGCTCCCCGCTGCCACCTACCGCGCGGTGCCTCGCCACCTACCGCGCCGGTGCGCCCCGCGCCGCCGCCTGAGCTAGATTCGGCCGCCGCCCGCCATCACCAGCGACGACGCCGACCCCGCCGGACTCAGTCGCCGCCTTGTCCGGTCGCCGCCGTCCTCCTCCTCCAGCCGGCGCCGCCCCGGCCTCTCCGCTGCTCCGGCTACCGCGTCCCGTCCCCGGCGAGCGTCTCCGGCGAGCTCTCGTCAAGTCCGGCAAGTTCCTCCGGCGGTTACTGTTCCGGCGACCTCGACTCCGGCACCGATAAACTTCGGACTCCATGCCTGCTACAGTGCTCGCGATCTAGATCCAGATCCATCGGTTGACTTTTTCCTCCCGAGACCCTAATATTTTGCATACTTTGATATGCCATAACTTCCGCATCGTAGCTCCAATTCGTGCGTGTAGCATATCAAAATGTTCGTCTCGACGAGTACATCATTTCATCTCATTGCGTCATTTTCATTTGAGCTCATCTTGATGCCCGAAATGCTGTTGGAAGAGGGCTATGTGAGGAATATTCCAGATCTGTTTCAGCAAATGGCCTTTTGTCATTTTTGCCATGATTAATGTGTGCATGCTATGATCCCGAGCTCTACATGTGTTTTGTTATATGCCATGCCATCTTTACAGGGGTGTATGCCATGTATTTTTGTGATCTTCGTGGTGACTAGCACAAGCATGCAAAGTAGCCTACTCAATGATGCTGATTTCAGGGACTTAGAATTTCACTAAGTCCTTGTCCAGATATTGTTTTTATGCCATATATTCATGTTGTTTCCTAATGATCCGTGCCTCTTTTGAGGATGATCATTAAGGATTTTTTTTAATATTGTGGTGCTCTATCCATCCGTGTCTTTGTTTGCATTTATGGAGCAACCTAGCTTGAGTCAATCGAGCTCTACTTTTGCTATAAAATGTTCCTGGCAGATTGTTAACATGTTTAGCGATTTTGCCGAGGTTGTTGCTATTGCTCCGTGCATGCTATGATGTTGTTCTTTCCATGTCTAGCTTCTATGCCATGTCTTCTTGATGGGTGTATGCTTAGTTTGTCATGCCATGCTATGTAGTGAGTGCATCGAGCTTGTAAACATGACTACTTGTTAATCTGTTTTGCATGCTCCGTTATACAAGTGATGGCGATACTCCCGAACTCCCGCCCCAGTACTGGGTGGTGTCGAGGTTATCTCACCAACGAATTGCATAAAAGAGATTTTCGATGTCGGCGTACTAAACTCAGGTATTCCAGAACTGCAACGATAAAATTATGACGACAACACCTCAGAGCTCAACTCCCCAGGACACTGCCACAAAACCCCTGATAGGAGGCACCAAGACAATGTTCTTGTCACAAAATCATCGGAACGATTCCAAGATACCCGCGTGATCCTAAATTTTTTTTAGTGAAATTTGAGAAGAGAAGATTCAAAACTCTACGTCAGGATGCCTTACCAGAGCGATGAGGAGACTGGGAAGTAAAAAGAATTCCTAAACTCTCCGATATATAATTCCTAAATGACTCAAAACATTTTTCTAGACACAACTCGGCTGCTAAAAACGATCAAGCAATGGGGCTCCTAAGGTCGGGGAAGGCTCTGATTACCAACTTGTAACGCCCTCGATGCGGCTATATCTCCCACGTGTCGAAGCACGACTTAGAGGCGTAACCGCATTGAAAGCAATGTCGCAAGTGAGGTAATCTTCACACAACCCATGTAATACATAAGGGAAAAGATACATAGTTGGCTTACAATCGCCACTTCACACAATTACATGAATAAAGCATTACATCAACCAAATACAATCAAGGTCCGACTACGGAACCAAAATAAAAGAAGAACCCCAAATGCGACAAAGGTCCCCGATCGACCCCAACTGGGCTCCACTACTGATCAACTAGAACGAAACAACACAAAGGACAAGATCTTCAACGAGCTCCTCCTGAGCTGGGTTGCGTCATCTGCACGGTTCAACGGCACCTGCAAGCTGGTTTTGGAAGTATCTGTGAGTCACGGGGACTTAGCAATCTCGCACCCTCGCGATCAAGACTATTTAAGCTTATGGGTAAGGTAAAAGGTATGAGGTGGAGCTGCAGCAAGCGACTAGCATATATGGTGGCTAACATACGCAAATGAGAGCGAGAAGAGAAGGCAAAGCACGGTCGATAAAAGTATGATCAAGGAGTGATCCTATAGCAACCTACGTCAAGCATAACTCCAACACCGTGTTCACTTCCCGGACTCCGCCGAAAAGAGACCATCACGGTTACACACGCGGTTGATGCATTTTTAATTAAGGTCAACTTCAGGTTTTCTACAACCGGACATTAACAAATTCCCATATGCCCATAACCGCGGGCACGGCTTTCGAAAGTTCAAATCCCTGCAGGGGTGTCCCAACTTAGCCCATGACAAGCTCTCACGGTCAACGAAGGAATAGACCTCCTCCCGAGACATTCCGATCAGACTCGGTATCCCGGTTCTTCAAGACATCCTCGACAATGGTAAAACAAATCCAGCAAAGCCGCCCGATGCGCCGACATCCTGATGGGAGCTGCACATATCTCGTTCTTAGGGCAACACCGGATAGGTCAAGCTACGAGTAAAACCAGCCCTCAAGTTTCCGCGAGGTGGCCCCGTAGGCCGGGGGGTAAAATAATGATGACCCTCAGGAGCGCGACTCCCAAGGGAAAAGAAAAGGCTAGGTGGCAAATGGTAAAACCAATGTTGGGCATTGCTGGAAGAGCTTTACTTAAGGCGAACTGTCAAGGGGTTCCCATAATAGCCCAACCACGTAAGGAACGCAAAATCCGGGAACATAACACCGATATGACGGAAACTAGGGCGGCAAGAGTGGAACAAAACACCAGGCATAAGGCGAGCCTTCCATCCTTTACCAAGTATATAGATGCATTAATTAAATAAGATATATCGTGATATCCCAACAAGTAAACATGTTCCAACAAGGAACAACATCTCCATGTTCCAACAAGGAACAAACTTCAATCTTCACCTACAATAACAACGCTATAAGAGGGGCTGAGCAAAGCGGTAACATAGCCAATCAACGGTTTGCTAGGACAAGGTGGGTTAGAGGTTTGGTTCAACAATATGGGTGGCATGATAAGCAAGTGGTAGGTATTGCAAGCATAGGCATAGCAAAAGAGCGAGCAACTAAGCAAAGCAAAGATAGTAGTGATTTCGAGGGTATGATCATCTTGCCTGAAATCTCCGCAAGGAAGAAGAACGAGTCCAATGAAGAAGACAAACGGATGTAGTCGAACGGTTCCTCACAAACACAACGTTATCGGAACCAACCCGAAGAAGCAACACCGGAAAGAAGCAAACAACATAGTAAACAACCATCACATAATCATGGCACGATGCGCAAACAAGTATGATGCATGTCCGGTTTAATGAGGCATGGCATGGCAAAGTGCACAAACAATCCTACAAATTAAGTGGAGCTCAATATGCAACGGGTTGCATATTGACGAAACACCACATTCAAGTTACTTAGTTCGATCTCGTTTATGTACCCAACAATATTAAATGTTGTTAAACATGGCAAGAGGCTGAAGCGAAAGAAAACTATCTATCTAGTCAAGTTTAAATGAGGCCGGAAGCAACGAACAACATTTTCGGAAACTCCTCATGAGCATATATTAGGTTTGTTCCCGTTCTGCCCTAAACCATATTTTATAGTTATTAAGCATGCAAAGTGAAGCCACCATGTTAAACTAGGCAAAATTCTACCCCATTTACATATAAAGTTTATTAAATTTGGAGTTACGGTTATTTAGTTATGAATTAAATCATTTTAGCATGGCATACGAGTAAATTTAGTCAAACAACATTTTAGACATTTTAAACATGGACTAGACAAAATTCTGAGCAAGTTTCATATATAAAACATTTTAATCCGATGCACGAATTGTGAGTTATTATATGCATGAACATGAGGGTCTTTTCTGTAAAACTGCAGTCTCAGGATAAATGGCTAAAACGCAGATCTGAAAAAAAACAGGAACTGGGCCGAATCTTGAACAGGGGCTGAACAGGGCAGGCGCTGGGGGCGGCTCACCCTGGGCTTTGGCCCGTCGGTGGGAGGAGGGAGGCCTGCAGGGGCGATGCTGGACCGGATGAGGCAGGCGGCTGGGCTGGGCCGGCTTGAGCTGGCCTTGAAGGCCGATGGGGAAGCAGGCGCTGCGCGTCTCAGGCAGCAGAGGCGAGGCACTGGGCCTGGAATCGGGACGAGGCCGGGTGGATCCACGCGAGAAGTCAACGTGATAAGGGGTCGAGCGGGTGGCTCGTCCTGGAAGCAGAGGACGCAAGCGCGGTGGACCTGGCGCTGGCGTTTCCCGGCGACGAGTGGAAGGGCGAGGGGGACGGATCCGGTGCGCAGGAAGCCGAGGAGGGCCGAAGGCGAGACTAGAGCTGCTCCGTTCCTCCCGGCGCGTGATGGGACGACGCAGACGAGGGACTTGGCGGAGCGGCAGTTCGTGAGGCAGGTGTGCGGGCGGAGCTGGAGGCCATGGCGGCGGTGCAGGTGAGATCCGGCGACGCGGATTCCTATCCAGGACAGGTGCGGGAGGCAAGATCCGTCGCGAGGAAGCTCCTGGCGGTGGCGAACTGCGTCGATCCGGCCGGCGTCGAGGAGCTCCGGGCGGCGGAGAAGATTGAAGCGGATTCCCTAGTGATCCCTGTCCATGGAGAAAAACAGACAAGGGGAAAACGAGGTAAGGCTGGGAGGAGAAGGAAGGAAGAGAGCAGGGAAAGAGCAGCGACGGGCTTGGCCTGCAGGTAGCCGAACGCATGTCGGCGAGGTCGCCGGCAGCGGCGCTAGGAGGTTGTGGCGCGCTCGGGCTCTGGTTGGGTGGATCGGCAGGGGAAGATCCCGAGGGGGGTTTGGAAAGCAGCGGCGGGCGATGGGACACAGTCCCTAGATTTTAGGGGATTGGTCTATATGTAGTAAGTGGATTTTTGGATAAGGGCATTAGGTCCCTCCGATCTTAATCGGACAGATGGGAAAAAAAGGTTAGGTATCCCAAAGAGAAAAACGGAGATGTTTTGTAGATGTTTGGGGATGTTCCGGACCCAACGGTGGCGACAGTCCGGGTCGGGTTCGGGACAACTTTCGGACGCGCGCGCAGGGGGCCGATGCACTGTTGCAAGGAGGGCGTTTCGGGGCCTGGGGGTGTTGGTAGCGGACGTGTGTAGAAAGCTCGAGCTGAGAGAAGGAGACGAGAAGAAGTAGAGAGACCGGTGACTGTTCCCGGAGACCGAAAACGTCCGACGTTATTGACCGCTACTATTGCCGCTATATTTATCCGTTGGGGCTATCCAACGAACTCCGAACCGATGAAACTTGGCGGCAGGTCTACTGAACAACAAAACAACACCACACGCCAACTTTCATCCCCATTCCGAGAACATTTTCCGGCACTTATAAAATAATATTCGGACATGCGCGGGCGCGTGCAAGTGTGTCTGGGCTCAGAACGGACAACGGAGGAACTGGGAGAGGCGGGACTATGCAATGTTTTGAAAACATGATGATGCAATGCACATGATGACATGATAAGATGCAACACAGCAAGCAAATGACATGGCAACGACAGCGAATAACTGGAGGACACCTGGCACATCGGTCTCGGGGCGTTACAACACTCCACCACTACGAGAGGATCTCGTCCCGAGATCTAGAATGGCACCGGAGGGAAAACGGAAGGAAAAGAGAAGAGGTAAAGCTAAGTTGCTTCTTTGAACAAACGAGTGAGACCCAAAGGAACCTTGCAACGGTTAAGCCATTTCGAGAAAAGAATACAACAGAGATGAACGAAGTTGAAAACACTCCGTTAGGAAAGAGGAACGAGGAAGAACAAGGTTGAAAGCACTCCGGTAGGGAAGAGTAATAAGAAAGAACAAATTTCGACAGCACTCCGGTAGAAAAGAGAATGCAATGGTTGATAATGGCGAAAAGAACTTGAGCAAAGGGACAACACTCCGATAAAAAGGATAAGCAAAGAAAAGATCATGATCTTCATAAATCAAGATGATGACTGAAAAGAGCAACATCACAAAGCCTCCGGAGAAGAATAGAAGATAGATAATTGAGATAAACGAATGTAGAAGAAAATGCCAACTTCTGCGACAAAAGAGCTTGAAAAGGTATCCTTAGGAGAAGGGTCGAACGGAGTTGTTGGAAAACCAACAACGAAAAGAGTAAGCTTGATGTGGACTTATGAAAGACATCCCCAAAACTATGAGGAGAAATTCCACCACTAACGAAACTAAAAGATTTGGGTTGATATGAACACGGAGACGAGAAACTATTTCACAGGGAGGATAGATGAAGAACTTGGGTCATTTATAAGCACCATAAAGCAACAAACCTTAGGGAAGGCTTTAGGTGAAACATGACACAAGATAACTCCAACGAAGAGGTTGATGGATTTAAAATACCTCATTCTTAACAACATGTGAATCATGAAACATGAACTCAAATTATCAAGAATGACATAATACCACCTCCAATAATATGTAAAAGAATTGCACTCCGGATTGCAAGAAGAAGAAACTTGAAGTATATCTTGGCGGATCATGCTTTGAGAGATATCTTGAAAAACAATTGAAGAATGAAAAGAATCCTTGACGAACCATCCATGAGGAACTCCGATAATAAAAGAATGATCAAACGAAAGGAAAGAGAAGTTGGAAACACAAGGTGAATCCTTGCGATGATTAGATGGATCTTCGCGATGAAATAACCGAGAAAAACTTGGCACTCTCCGAATAAGGAATTAATCACTATGAAGAAACAAGAATAAGAATTACGTCATGCTTATCCTTCATCAATTTAAATTGATGACGAGCAACGGATTTGGCATACTACTTATTCTCGTTGAAAAGGATTAAGAGAGATACCGATAACTTGATAAGGTCTTCAACGAAACACCAGTAGGATTGAAAAGAACGAAAGAATTGATATGATAACCATGGAAGAGAAACTTGAGCAAACCACCGTAAGAATTGAAAAAGAACGAAGAAAAGATAAATAAACACGGAGAAGAATTAGAGAACGAATGAAGATACTTGAGGGAATTTGATACATGAGAACGAAAGGATCACGACTGATTAGAGAATATTTGAATGATGCACCGGTAAGATTGGAGGAAAACTGAGAGATGCAATGAATATATTTGAAAAAAATGGGCCTCCGGAAAATCAAACTGAAAAGACTCCTGAATTGCACCGGATGGGTGAAAAGAAATCTCACAATCAAAACCAATTATGAGAGGATGGCAGCAAACTAAAACCATGAATCTTGAAGAGAATGGAGCAAGATTAAGAGGACAAATCTTCTTCGGTCTTCAAATGTAGAGAATGACAATGAGAAACACCACCAAGAATTATCGAGATACTCCGGAATAAAGAAGAATGGAAAAATTTGAAACAACGATGAAAAGATTTTTAAAGATCTTGGAGAAGACATTTGACTAATGATAAATTCATTCTTACGTCAAACTTCGAAAAAAATTTGAGAATAGCTCCGGGAAAATAAGAAGAGTCAGGTAAGATCCTGGGAAAAAGAATGTGGTTAGGGCCCACTCAAAAGAAACACCGTAGAATGATTTAAAGATAGATTGCGCCCAGTAGAATTAAATGTTTGAATGAGATAACATCCTCGAAATAGGTGAACGGATCTTGAATGACAAGACGAGCCTTTTGAGATATCTTGAGCACTCCAGAACAAATGAATAGCGAGAGAATGAATGGTTATGAGGTGCACCGGCACGAGAAAAGCATTTGAAATACAGAAAAGAATATGATCGACACCGAAAGCTTGAATTGGATCCACCGAAAAAGGAAAGAATGGAGAATGATGAACTAGAAACTTCATTAGTACCTTCATGAGAATCACCGGATAAGAACATGAAGGGAGAAGAATGGAGAGACTTCCATAATAAAATGGATTTGAAAAGAAATCCGAGTCGTGAAGAAAAAGGGTGGGAGGGTGGGAAAACAAAGGCAAATCTTGGGACGGATTGAAACGAAACACCATTGAGAGAAAGCTGATCATTGATCTTGCGGATGTTTGAAATGTTCGGATCACTTGAAGAGAAACACACCGGTTAAAAAGGATTGACATGACAAACTCGATCGATGAAGGGTTGGTATTCACATAGAGTATGAACAACACCTTGGGGAAGGTATGGCAATCAACTTGACTTTCGAGCAACTCGGAATACCAACAACTTCCAAAAACAAAAACAAGGATTGGCTTGCAGAATAAGCCGGAACAAACATGATAGAGATTTTCCGAAGTTTTCGTGGTGGGGCCTACACGGGCTCGATCGTACAGCACCATCATGTACAAGGCAGTGCACATGACATACGAAGCAGACCACTGTAAAACTGACCGTGAATAGGCGGACCACTAGACGTCGAACCCCAGTTTCATATCATACATCTGTCGGAAAGATATCCAAAGAGCTACTTGAATTCCCACCTATGAAACTCCCGAATCTTTTCCGGTTATGCAATCAGGTGTTGGGGATACAGGGGAAGCATAATATCTCACCCAAACTAGCAAATCCTACATCCAGCTGTATCCATCCTTCAACACATAACCAAGAAACCTTCTAAAATCAACTACCTCAACCTTCGAAAAGCATCCGTTATACAAGTTATGGCGATACTCCCGAACTCCCGCCCCAGTACTGGGTGGCGTCGAGGTTATCTCACCAACGAACTGCATAAAAGAGATTTTCGATGCCGGCGTACTAAACTCAGGTATTCCAGAACTGCACGATAAAATTATGACGACAACACCTCAGAGCTCAACTCCCCGGGACACTGCCACAAAACCCCTGACAGGAGGCACCAAGACAATGTTCTCGTCACAAAATTATCGGAACGATTCCAAGATACCCGCGTGATCCTAAATTTTTTTTAGTGAAATTTGAGAAGAGAAGAGTCAAAACTCTACGTCAGGATGCCTTACCAGAGCGATGAGGAGACTGGGAAGTAAAAAGAATTCCTAAACTCTCCGATATATAATTCCTAAATGACTCAAAACATTTTTCTAGACACAACTCGGCTGCTAAAAACGATCAAGCAATGGGGCTCCTAAGGTCGGGGAAGGCTCTGATTACCAACTTGTAACGCCCTCGATGCGGCTATATCTCCCACGTGTCGAAGCACGACTTAGAGGCGTAACCACATTGAAAGCAATGTCGCAAGTGAGGTAATCTTCACACAACCCATGTAATACATAAGGGAAAAGATACATAGTTGGCTTACAATCGCCACTTCACACAATTACATGAATAAAGCATTACATCAACCAAATACAATCAAGGTCCGACTACGGAACCAAAATAAAAGAAGAACCCCAAATGCGACAAAGGTCCCCGATCGACCCCAACTGGGCTCCACTACTGATCAACTAGAACGAAACAACACAAAGGACAAGATCTTCAACGAGCTCCTCCTGAGCTGGGTTGCGTCATCTGCACGGTTCAACGGCACCTGCAAGCTGGTTTTGGAAGTATCTGTGATTCACGGGGACTCAGCAATCTCGCACCCTCGCGATCAAGACTATTTAAGCTTATGGGTAAGGTAAAAGGTATGAGGTGGAGTTGCAGCAAGCGACTAGCATATATGGTGGCTAACATACGCAAATGAGAGCGAGAAGAGAAGGCAAAGCACGGTCGATAAAAGTATGATCAAGGAGTGATCCTATAGCAACCTACGTCAAGCATAACTCCAACACCGTGTTCACTTCCCAGACTCCGCCGAAAAGAGACCATCACGGTTACACACGCGGTTGATGCATTTTTAATTAAGGTCAACTTCAGGTTTTCTACAACCGGACATTAACAAATTCCCATATGCCCATAACCGCGGGCACGGCTTTCGAAAGTTCAAATCCCTGCAGGGGTGTCCCAACTTAGCCCATGACAAGCTCTCACGGTCAACGAAGGAATAGACCTCCTCCCGAGACATTCCGATCAGACTCGGTATCCCGGTTCTTCAAGACATCCTCGACAATGGTAAAACAAATCCAGCAAAGCCGCCCGATGCGCCGACATCCTGATGGGAGCTGCACATATCTCGTTCTTAGGGCAACACCGGATAGGTCAAGCTACGAGTAAAACCAGCCCTCAAGTTTCCGCGAGGTGGCCCCGTAGGCTGCCCATTTTAGACCAGCACTTCGACAAGCACTGGCCCGGGGGGGGGGGGTTAAAATAAAGATGACCCTCGGGATGCACGACTCCCAAGGGAAAAAGGCTAGATGGCGAATGGTAAAACCAAGGTTGGGCCCTGCTGGAGGAGTTTTATTCAAAGCGAACTGTCAAGGGGTTCCCATTATAACCCAACCGCGTAAGGAACGCAAAATCCGGGAACATAACACCGATATGACGGAAACTAGGGCGGCAAGAGTGGAACAAAACACCAGGCATAAGGCTGAGCTTCCACCCTTTACCAAGTATATAGATGCATTAATTAAATAAGATATATTTTGATATCCCAACAAGTAAACATGTTCCAACAAGGAACAACATCTCCATGTTCCAACGAGGAACAAACATCAATCTTCACCTGCAACTAACAACACTATAAGAGGGGCTGAGCAAAGCGGTAACATAGCCAAACAACGGTTTGCTAGGACAAGGTGGGTTAGAGGCTTGGCTCAACAATATGGGAGGCATGATAAGCAAGTGGTAGGTATCGTGACATAGGCATAGCAAAAGAGCGAGCAACTAAGCAAGCAAAGATAGAAGTGATTTCGAGGGTATGATAATCTTGCCTGAGATCCTGCAAGGAAGAAGAACGAGTCCATGAAGAAGACAAACGGACGTAGACGAACGGGTCCTCACAAACGCGACATTACCGGAACCAACCCGAAGAAGAAAACACCGGAAAGAAGCACACAACATAGTAAACAAACCACACATGGACATGGCATGATGCACAACCAAGTATGATGTATGTCCGATTTAATGATACATGGCATGGCATGGCAAAATGCACAAACAATCCTACAAATTAAGTGGAGCTCATTATGCAACGGGTTGCATATTGACGAAACACCACATTCAAGTTATTTAGTTCGATCTCGTTTATGTACCCAACAATATTAAATGTTGTTAAACATGGCAAGAGGGTGAAGCGAAAGAAAACTATCTATCTAGTCAAGTTTATATGAGGCCGGAAGCAACGAACAACATTTCCGGAAACTCCTCATGAGCATATATTAGGTTTGTTCCTGTTCT
>NW_024111617.1:0-9488 GCF_003073215.2 Triticum urartu | reverse complement strand
GAGTTGAGAGATATGAAGTCTCCAACAAGTTCTATAGCCAAAAGATGGAGGAGAATCGCTCAACTAGTGAGCATGTGCTCAGATTGGCTGGGTACTACAATCACTTGAATCAAGTGGGAGTTAATCTTCCAGATAAGATAGTGATTGACAGAATTCTCTAACCACCATCACCAAGTTAGTAGAACTTCGTGATGAACTATAGTATGCAAGGGATGACGAAAACGACTCCCGAGCTTTTCATGATGATGAAATCGATGAAGGTAGAAATCAAGAAAGAGCATCAAGTGTTGATGGTAGACAAGACCACTAGTTTCAATAAAAGGGCAAAGGGAAGAAGGGGAACTTCAAGAAGAACGGCAAGCAAGTTGCTGCTCAAGTGAAGAAGCCCAAGTCTGGTCCTAAGCCTGAGGCTAAGTGCTTTTACTGCAAAGGGACTGGTCACTGGAAGCGGAACTGCCCCAAGTATTTGGCGGATAAGAAGGATGGCAAAGTGAACAAAGGTATATTTGATATACAGATTATTAATGTGTATTTTACTAGTGTTCGTAGCAACCCCTCGGTATTTTATACTGGTACAGTTGCTAAGAGTAGTAACTCGAAACGGGAGTTGCAGAATGAACAGAAACTAGTTAAGGGTGAAGTGACGATGTGTGTTGGAAGTAGTTCCAAGATTGATATGATCATCATCGCACACTCCCTATACTTTCGGGATTAGTGTTGAACCTAAGTAAGTGTTATTTGGTGTTTGCGTTGAGCATGAATATGATTTGATCATGTTTATTGCAATACGGTTATTCATTTAAGTTAGAGAATAATTGTTGTTCTGTTTACATGAATAAAACCTTATATGGTTACACACCCAATGAAAATGGTTCATTGGATCTCGATCGTAGTAATACACATATTCATAATATTGAAGACAAAAGATGCAAAGTTAATAATGATAGTGCAACTTATTTGTGGCACTGTCGTTTAGGTCATATTGGTGTAAAGCGCATGAAGAAACTCCATGCTGATGGGCTTTTGGGATCACTTGATTATGAATCAGTTGATTCTTGCGAACCATGCCTCATGGGCAAGATGACTAAGACTCTGTTCTTCGGAACAATGGAGCGAGCAACAAATTTGTTGGAAATCATACATACTGATGTATGTGGTCCGATGAATATTGATGCTCGCGACAGGTATCATTATTTTCTGATCTTCACAGATGATTTGAGCAGATATGAGCATATCTACTTGATGAAACACAAGTATGAAACATTTGAAAAGTTCAAAGAATTTCAGAGTGAAGTGGAGAATCATCGTAAACAAAAATAAAAGTTTCTACGATATGATCCCAGAAGTAAAATATTTGAGTTACGAGTTTGGCCTTCAGTTAAAACAATATGAAATAGTTTCACTACTCACGCCACCTGGAACACCACAGTGTAATGGTGTGTTCGAACATCGTAATCGTACTTTATTTGATATGGTGCGATCTATGATGTCTCTTACAGATTTACCGCTATTGTTTTGGGGTTATGCATTAGAGACAGCTACATTCACGTTAAATAGGGCACCATCTAAATCCGTTTCAGATGACACCGTATGAACTATGGTTTAGCAAGAAACCTAAGCTGTCGTTTCTTAAAGTTTGAGGTTGCAATGCTTATGTGAAAAAGTTTCAACTTGATAAGCTCAAACCTAAATCGGAGAAGTGCGTCTTCATAGGATATCCAAAGGAAACTATTGGATACACCTTCTATCACAGATCCGAAGGCAAGACTTTTGTTGCTAAATTCGGAAACTTTCTAGAGAAGGAGTTTTCTCTCGAAAGAAGTGAGTGGGAGGAAAGTAGAAAACTTGATAAGGTAATTGTACCTGCTCCCTTATTGGAAAGTAGTTCATCACAGAAATCTATTCCTGTGACTACTACACCAATTAGTGAGGAAGCCAATGATGATGATCATGTAACTTCAGATCAAGTTACTACCGAATCTCGTAGGTAAACCAGAGTGAGATCCGCACCAGAGTGGTACGGTAATCCTGTTCTGGAAGTCATGTTACTAGACCATGACGAACTTGCGAACTATGAGGAAGCGATGATGAGCCCAGATTCCGCGAAATGGTTTGAGGCCATAAAATCTGAGATATGATCCATGTATGAGAACAATGTATGGACTTTGATGGATTTTCCCAATGATCGGCAAGCCATAGAAAATAAATGGATCTTCAAGAGGAAGACGGACGCTGATAGTAGTGTTACTATCTACAAAGCTAGAATTGTCGCAAAAGGTTTTCGACAAGTTCAAGGTGTTGACTACGATGAGATTTTCTCACTCGTATATATGCTTAAGCCTGTCCGAATCATGTTAGCAATTGCCGCATTTTATGAAATCTGGCAAATGGATAAACAAAACTGCATTCCTTAATGGATTTCTTAAAGAAGAGTTGTATATGATGCAACCAGATGGTTTTGTCAATCCTAAAGGTGTTAACAAAATATGCAAGCTCCAACGATCCATCTATGGACTGGTGCAAGCATCTCGGAGTTGGAATATACGCTTTGATAAGTTGATCAAAGCATATAGTTTTATACAGACTTATGGTGAAGCCTGTATTTACAAGAAAGTGAGTGGGAGCACTACAACATTTCTGATAAGTATATGTGAACAACATATTGTTGATCGGAAATAATGTATAATTTTCTGGAAAGCATAAAGGAATATTTGAAAGGAGTTTTTCAAAGAAAGACCTCGGTAAAGCTGCTTACATATTGAGCATCAAGATCTATAGAGATAGATCAAGACGCTTGATAAGTTTTTTCAATGAGTACATACCTTGACAAGATTTTGAAGTAGTTCAAAATGGAATAGTCAAAGAAAGAGTTCTTGCCTGTGTTGCAAGGTGTGAAATTGAGTAAGACTCAAAGCCCGACCACGGCAGAAGATAGAAATAGAATGAAAGTCATTCCCTATGCCTCAGCCATAGGTTCTATAAAGTATGCCATGCTGTGTACCAGATCTATTGTATACCCTACACTGATTTTGGCAAGGGAGTACAATAGTTATCTAGGAGTAGATCACTGGACAGCGGTCAAAATTATCCTTAGTGGAATAAGGATATGTTTGTCGATTATGGAGGTGACAAAAGGTTCGTCATAAAGAGTTACGTCGATGCAAGTTTTGACACTGATCTAGATAACTTTAAGTCTCAATTTGGATACATATTGGAAGTGGGAGCAATTAGCTGGAGTAGCTCAGTGCAGAGCATTGTTGACATAGATATTTGCAAAATACATACGGATCTGAATGTGACAGACCCATTGACTAAAATTATCTCACAAGCAAAACATGATCACACCTTAGTACTCTTTGGGTGTTAATCACATAGCGATGTGAACTAGATTACTGACTCTAGTAAACCCTTTGGGTATTGATCACATATCGATGTGAACTATGGGTGTTAATCACATGGTGATGTGAACTATTGCTGTTAAATCACATGGCGATGTGAACTAGATTATTGACTCTAGTGCAAGTGGGAGACTGAAGGAAATATGCCCTAGAGGCAATAATAAAGTTATTATTTATTTCCTTATATCATGATAAATGTTTATTATTCATGCTAGAATTGTATTAACCGGAAACATAATACTTGTGTGAATACATAGACAAATAAAGTGTCACTAGTATGCCTCTACTTGACTAGCACGTTAATCAAAGATGATTATGTTTCCTAACCATGAACAAAGAGTTGTTATTTGATTAACGGGATCACATCATTAGGTGAATGATCTGATTGACATGACCCATTCCATTAGCTTAGCACCGGATCATTTAGTATGTTGCTATTGCTTTCTTCATGACTTATACATGTTCCTATGACTATGAGATTTTGCAACTCCCGTTTACCGGAGGAACACTTTGTGTGCTACCAAACGTCACAACGTAACTGGGTGATTATAAAGGTGCTCTACAGGTGTCTCCGAAGGTACTTGTTGGGTTGGCGCATTTCAAGATTAGGATTTGTCACTCCGAATGTCGGAGAGGTATCTCTGGGCCCTCTCGGTAATGCACATCACTTAAGCCTTACAAGCATTGCAACTAATGAGTTAGTTGCGGGATGATGTATTACGGAACGAGTAAAGAGACTTGTCGGTAACAAGATTGAACTAGGTATAGGATACCGACGATCGAATCTTGGGCAAGTAACATACCGATGACAAAGGGAACAACGTATGTTGTTATGCGGTCTGACCGATAAAGATCTTCATAGAATATGTAGGAGCCAATATGGGCATCCAGGTCCCGCTATTGGTTATTGACCGGAGACGTGTCTCGGTCATGTCTACATTATTCTCGAACCATAGGGTCCGCACGCTTAAGGTTTCGATGACAGTTATATTATGAGTTTATGAGTTTTGATGTACGGAAGGAGTTCGGAGTCCTGGATAAGATTGGGGACATGACGAGGAGTCTCGAAATGGTCGAGACGTAAAGATCGATATATTGGACGACTATATTCGGACATCGGAAAGGTTCCGAGTGATTCGGGTATTTTTCGGAGTACCGGGTAGTTACGGGAGAAGCAATGGGCCTTGATGGGCCTTAGTGGGAAGAGGAGAGAGGGCCAAGGGGCTGCTGCGCCCCCTCCCCTTTGGTCCGAATTGGACTAGGGAAAAGGGGGCCGGCCACCTTTCCTTCTCCTCCACTTCCTTCTCCCTTCCTTCCCTCTTGGTGGACTCCTACTAGGACTTGGAGTCCTAGTAGGACTCCACATCCTGGCCGCACCAATTGCCTTGGCCGGCCTCCTCCTCCTCCATCCTTTATATACTGAGGCAAGGGGCACCCTATGGACACAAGTTGATCTTCGTGATCGTTCCTTAGCCGTGTGCGGTGCCCCCCTCCACCATATTCCACCTCGGTCATATTGTAGCGGTGCTTAGGCGAAGCCCTGCGACGGTAGAACATCAAGACCGTCACCACGCCGTTGTGCTGACGGAACTCCTCCTCGACGCTTTGCTGGATCGGAGCCCATGGATCGTCATCGAGCTGAACGTGTGCCAAGAACTCGGAGGTGCCGGAGTAACGGTGCTTGGATCGGTCGGATCATGAAGACGTACGACTACATCAACCGCGTTGTCACAACGCTTCCGCTGTCGGTCTACAAGGGTACGTAGATCACACTCTCCCCTCTCGTTGCTATGCATCACCATGATCTTGCGTGTGCGTAGGAAATTTTTTGAAATTACTACGTTCCCCAACAGTGGCATCCGAGCCTAGGTTTTATATGTTGATGTTATATGCACGAGTAGAACACAAGTGAGTTGTGGGCGATATAAGTCATACTGCTTACCAGCATGTCATACTTTGGTTCGGCGGTATTGTTGGACGCAGCGGCCCGGACCGACATTACGCGTACGCTTTCGCGAGACCGGTTCTCCCGACGTGCTTTGCACAAAGGTGGCTAGCGGGTGACAGTTTCTCCAACTTTAGTTGAACCGAGTGTGGCCACGCCCGGTCCTTGCGAAGGTTAAAACAGCACCAACTTGACAAACTACCGTTGTGGTTTTGATGTGTAGGTAAGATTGGTTCTTGCTTAAGCCCGTAGCAGCCACGTAAAACTTGCAACAACAAAGTAGAGGACGTCTAACTTGTTTTTGCAGGGCATGTTGTGATGTGATATGGTCAAGACATGATGCTAAATTTTATTGTATGAGATGATCATGTTTTGTAACCGAGTTATCGGCAACTGGCAGGAGCCATATGGTTGTCGCTTTATTGTATGCAATGCTATCGCGCTGTAATGCTTTACTTTATCACTAAGCGGTAGCGATAGTCGTGGAAGCATAAGATTGGCGAGACGACAACGATGCTACGATGGTGATCAAGGTGTCGCGCCGGGGACGATGGCGATCATGACGGTGCTTCGGAGATGGAGATCACAAGCACAAGATGATGATGGCCATATCATATCACTTATATTGATTGCATGTGATGTTTATCTTTTATGCATCTTATCTTGCTTTGATTGATGGTAGCATTATAATATGATCTCTCACTAATTATCAAGAAGTGTTCTCCCTGAGTATGCACCGTTGCGAAAGTTCTTCGTGCTGAGACACCACGTGATGATCGGGTGTGATAGGCTCTACGTTCAAATACAACGGGTGCAAAACAGTTGCACACGCGGAATACTCAGGTTATACTTGACGAGCCAAGCATATACAGACATGGCCTCGGAACACGGAGACCGAAAGGTCGAGCGTGAATCATATAGTAGATATGATCAACATAGTGATGTTCACCAATGAAACTACTCCATCTCACGTGATGATCAGACATGGTTTAGTTGATTTGGATCACGTAATCACTTAGAGGATTAGAGGTATGTCTATCTAAGTGGGAGTTCTTTAGTAATATGATTAATTGAACTTAAATTTATCATGAACTTAGTCCTGGTAGTATTTTGCAAATCATGTTGTAGATCAATAGCTCGCATTGTTGCTTCCCTGTGTTTATTTTGATATGTTCCTAGAGAAAATTGTGTTGAAAGATGTTAGTAGCAATGATGCGGATTGGATCCGTGATCTGAGATTTATCCTCATTGCTGCATAGAAGAATTATGTCCTTGATGCACCGCTAGGTGACAGACCTATTGCAGGAGCAGATGCAGACGTTATGAACATTTGGCTAGCTCAAAATCATGACTACTTAATAATTTAGTGCACCATGCTTAACGTCTTAGAATCGGGACTTCAAAAGACGTTTTGAACGTCATGGAACATATGAGATGTTCCAGGAGTTGAAGTTAATATTTCAAGCAAATACCCGAGTTGAGAGATATGAAGTCTCCAACAAGTTCTATAGCCAAAAGATGGAGGAGAATCGCTCAACTAGTGAGCATGTGCTCAGATTGGCTGGGTACTACAATCACTTGAATCAAGTGGGAGTTAATCTTCCAGATAAGATAGTGATTGACAGAATTCTCTAACCACCATCACCAAGTTAGTAGAACTTCGTGATGAACTATAGTATGCAAGGGATGACGAAAACGACTCCCGAGCTTTTCATGATGATGAAATCGATGAAGGTAGAAATCAAGAAAGAGCATCAAGTGTTGATGGTAGACAAGACCACTAGTTTCAATAAAAGGGCAAAGGGAAGAAGGGGAACTTCAAGAAGAACGGCAAGCAAGTTGCTGCTCAAGTGAAGAAGCCCAAGTCTGGTCCTAAGCCTGAGGCTAAGTGCTTTTACTGCAAAGGGACTGGTCACTGGAAGCGGAACTGCCCCAAGTATTTGGCGGATAAGAAGGATGGCAAAGTGAACAAAGGTATATTTGATATACAGATTATTAATGTGTATTTTACTAGTGTTAGTAGCAACCCCTCGGTATTTGATACCGGTACAGTTGCTAAGAGTAGTAACTCGAAACGGGAGTTGCAGAATGAACAGAAACTAGTTAAGGGTGAAGTGACGATGTGTGTTGGAAGCAGTTCCAAGATTGATATGATCATCATCGCACACTCCCTATACTTTCGGGATTAGTGTTGAACCTAACTAAGTGTTATTTGGTGTTTGCGTTGAGCATGAATATGATTTGATCATGTTTATTGCAATACGGTTATTCATTTAAGTTAGAGAATAATTGTTGTTCTGTTTACATGAATAAAACCTTATATGGTTACACACCCAATGAAAATGGTTCATTGGATCTCGATCGTAGTAATACACATATTCATAATATTGAAGACAAAAGATGCAAAGTTAATAATGATAGTGCAACTTATTTGTGGCACTGTCGTTTAGGTCATATTGGTGTAAAGCGCATGAAGAAACTCCATGCTGATGGGCTTTTGGGATCACTTGATTATGAATCAGTTGATTCTTGCGAACCATGCCTCATGGGCAAGATGACTAAGACTCTGTTCTTCGGAACAATGGAGCGAGCAACAAATTTGTTGGAAATCATACATACTGATGTATGTGGTCTGATGAATATTGAGGCTCGCGACAGGTATCATTATTTTCTGATCTTCACAGATGATTTGAGCAGATATGAGCATATCTACTTGATGAAACACAAGTCTGAAACATTTGAAAAGTTCAAAGAATTTCAGAGTGAAGTGGAGAATCATCGTAAACAAAAATAAAAGTTTCTACGATATGATCCCAGAAGTAAAATATTTGAGTTACGAGTTTGGCCTTCAGTTAAAACAATATGAAATAGTTTCACTACTCACGCCACCTGGAACACCACAGTGTAATGGTGTGTTCGAACATCGTAATCGTACTTTATTTGATATGGTGCGATCTATGATGTCTCTTACAGATTTACCGCTATTGTTTTGGGGTTATGCATTAGAGACAGCTACATTCACGTTAAATAGGGCACCATCTAAATCCGTTTGAGATGACACCGTATGAACTATGGTTTAGCAAGAAACCTAAGCTGTCATTTCTTAAAGTTTGAGGTTGCAATGCTTATGTGAAAAAGTTTCAACTTGATAAGCTCAAACCTAAATCGGAGAAGTGCGTCTTCATAGGATATCCAAAGGAAACTATTGGATACACCTTCTATCACAGATCCGAAGGCAAGACTTTTGTTGCTAAATTCGGAAACTTTCTAGAGAAGGAGTTTTCTCTCGAAAGAAGAGAGTGGGAGGAAAGTAGAAAACTTGATAAGGTAATTGTACCTGCTCCCTTATTGGAAAGTAGTTCATCACAGAAATCTGTTCCTGTGACTACTACACCAATTAGTGAGGAAGCCAATGATGATGATCATGTAACTTCAGATCAAGTTACTACCGAATCTCATAGGTAAACTAGAGTGAGATCCGCACCAGAGTGGTACGGTAATCCTGTTCTGGAAGTCATGTTACTAGACCATGACGAACTTGCGAACTATGAGGAAGCGATGATGAGTCCAGATTCCGCAAAATGGTTTGAGGCCATAAAATCTGAGATATGATCCATGTATGAGAACAAAGTATGGACTTTGATGGATTTGCCCGATGATCAGCAAGCCATAGAAAATAAATGGATCTTCAAGACGAAGACGGACGCAGATAGTAGTGTTACTATCTACAAAGCTAGAATTGTCGCAAAAGGTTTTCGACAAGTTCAAGGTGTTGACTACGATGAGATTTTCTCACTCGTATATATGCTTAAGCCTGTCCGAATCATGTTAGCAATTGCCGCATTTTATGAAATCTGGCAAATGGATAAACAAAACTGCATTCCTTAATGGATTTCTTAAAGAAGAGTTGTATATGATGCAACCAAAAGGTTTTGTCAATCCTAAAGGTGTTAACAAAATATGCAAGCTCCAACGATCCATCTATGGACTGGTGCAAGCATCTCGGAGTTGGAATATACGCTTTGATAAGTTGATCAAAGCATATAGTTTTATACAGACTTATGGTGAAGCCTGTATTTACAAGAAAGTGAGTGGGAGCACTACAACATTTCTGATAAGTATATGTGAACAACATATTGTTGATC
>NW_024111616.1:0-14053 GCF_003073215.2 Triticum urartu | reverse complement strand
AAAGAGAGAGATTTCAAACCCTCAAGTGCGCATGTACGAAGAGAAAGAAGCCGAGCTTGATCAGCAGGACAGTTTAGACGCCCTAGAAGAGGAGCGTGACGTTGCAAAAGCCCGCTCCGCATTCTATCAGCAACAGGCTCGGCGGTATCAAAGCAGAGAAGTACGGGTCAAAACTTATAACGTTGGCGAACTCGTTCT
Source organism: Triticum urartu (assembly GCF_003073215.2). NCBI lineage: Eukaryota > Viridiplantae > Streptophyta > Magnoliopsida > Poales > Poaceae > Triticum > Triticum urartu. The sequence continues at coordinate 13,855 of NW_024111616.1, read as the reverse complement.
ACGCCTACCCGAGAAGAAAAAGGACAAGCTCAAGACCAAATGGTAAGGTCCCTTCATCATCAACAAAGTTCTAACCGGTGGAGCGTACCGTCTGCGTGATGGATCGGATAATCGACTCGAGCCAAGCCCATGGAACGCGGCCAGACTTCGAAGGTTCTACGCCTAGTGCCGGACTCTGTGTTCGTCTCCTTACCTCCGCCTTTATATATATATGTATATATATATATATAGGGTCGGCCTATTCGTCACCCTGGGTGAGGAATAGTTATTCTTCACCCCCCTTCATTTTACCATCAATGCACCGTAATTTTATGTTCCGTAAGTTTTGTCTTATTTCCGACGCAAAAAGAACCGTAAGAAAATATATAATCGCCGTAAAAAATATTTTATGTTATGTAAAATTACAAACGTAAAAACATAGTCTAAAATACACATAAACTGCAAATTTTCTTGTCTTATGACCTATATTTTTATTTCTTATGTCAAATTTTACTAGTGAATCAATAGGAATGTAAATATTTGAATTCGAAACGTAATTTAATTATGAAATGATCGTAAGATTACCTCGGGTGAAGAATAACTTATTCTGCACCCTGGGTGATGAATAGTAACACTATATATATATATGTTATCTGTCTTTCTTTCTTTCTTTCTTCCCTTTTTCTTCACGGCCTTAAAAGGTTAAAATGTGTCTTGACTACACAATCTTGACGCGCCATGCGTGCTCATTACACCTGGGGGCTTCTTATACAGAAGCTTAATATAATTATGTTCCGGGCTCTATGCCCCCTGGACATGTGTTACTTTTCCAAATGTACCTTTTCTTCGCCATTATATGCATCGATATGACTTAAGTTTTGGCCAAGCTGGGTTGCCTGGCTCTTGTGTTTATGACATACATTCCTGTTAATTCGGCTAGGGCATAAGGGGAGCACCTCTGTGATTGTTACTGCCGGGTCAGCCAGATGTGTACCTCGGACTAGGTGAAGCCGAAAGCTAGCGTTCTTAAGGGAATATTCGGTCGGTGAACAAAAGATGACTTTTACTTATTGAAATACATGCCCCTAGATGTTTATATCATGTGTCTCTTTTCGCAGTTCGGACATGCACATTAATGCATGCATACCCAGGGAAAGGAACCCTTAACGGAACTATTCTCCCTGGAAGATGTTTCTTACTATCCATGTAATATAACATAGCTAGTTGGGTACTTGTTTGTTCAAGCACTTATGACCCCTACGCCTGGTTTCCACGCATACCCCGGTTTTTACATAACTGAGCGGGTATTCGGATACACTCTGGACTGTCGAGTCCGGAGGTCGAAGCGAAAAGGTCCGCCATGACAAATGATTTACAATCCGTCTAGGGAAAAAATATGTCACTTGAAGTACACAGTCACTTAGACTGACTAAATTCTTCTTCTATACCATCCAACAGGATGTCTAGCCTACAATCCTGTTGGGAATACTTTGCGGCTAATTTTACCTGTCATATACCAGACTAACGGGGATCTCTTTCCCATCAGACCCACAGGTCTGACCTCGGTCCATGTGGTTCGGTCAGCCTTGGTATATCGTGTCTTCACCATGGCCCAAGCTTCCCTGGCACCTTGTCGGCAGGGATATCTTCCATAATCGGAAGCGCCGCCGCGCTCCCTTGAGCATCTCTAGAGCTCCCCCATGCCTCCTGGCAGGGAGGCGGATGGCCACAAGGCCTGGCAATGCCCTGCATCACCTGCCAAACTTGTTCGTGTAGTTGTGAGAGCTCTGGCAGAAATCGCCCGCAGATCCGGGCATCTCCTCTTCGGGACGACCCGTCAGCATACCTACAGACATAACTCTGTTAGCCGGTTTCTTCGCCGAACTTATAAAAGTTCGTTCAAGAACTTACTAAAATGTCGCATCGAAGCCTCTTATTCTCCTTTACGGAGTCAAGCTAGCTGGACCCGAACATCTTTCAGTTCAATGCCCAGCCGGGTATTGGCATCCTTGGAGATTGTTTTTCTCCTCCTAACCCGCGTAACACACGCTCGCCAGCCTCTAGATGTCGTTGAGCATGTTGCTCTCCCCTCGCACGATCTCGGATTCACTCCGGGATCATCTGCAAAATCTATTGTTAGATTTGCATGCATGCCAATACTAACTGGTACATGTCATTTCATTCTTTTCGATCAGAACAAGTGTTACCAGATGGGGCCTTCTTGGACTCCTTCATTTCCGTAACTGCGGCCTATAGCTGGGCCTTGCACTCCTCCAGCTCTTCAGACAACTGGGTATTCTTCTCCATAAGAACCTACGCATACAATGATCCTTAAATCAGTTGTGCCAACTGTTTCAAGTCTCAGGGGCTACTGATATACATAATTATCAGATTTTCTTACCCGTATATCCTTTACATATTGGTCTGTGGCTCTGGCAAGACCATTTTGAGCAGCTGGGATGTACGCGTCTCCTGAGTTGAAGGCATCGAACGCCTCTTCAGAGAAACCAGGGTCGCGGAGTACGGCCCGGCAACGCCTGTGATTCATGGCACTCTCCACTTCGGAATTTGTAGCGGACAACCTATCCGCATCCTCTGTAGGAGGAACATCTGGTGTTGTCCCCATGTTAGCATCTACCTCTAAGTCCGGCTCTGGAGTCCGGCTGGTGGAGGCGTGGCTGGCAGGCTCTCCGGCACAGTCCGGCGAGCGTTTTTCCTGCCAGGAACCATGGATGTTATTATATTTTGAAGACGAAAAACACGGAGCAGGGTTCTTTTTCATACCTCTGCGAGGGCGTCTCAATCCTGACCACCTTCCTTTTAAGCCTACCCGGCTCTGGTACCCCTTGTTGGTGAGTCACCTCAGGTTCGGCATGGCGTCCCGAGGGCCTTCCCTGTAAGACACCATATGTGTGCGGTGGTGAAGTGCAAAAAAGGGATCCTTCTCAGAAGTTGGGACTCCGGTTTTACTTACATGCGATGCAGGGAGCAGGCCAGGATAATCGCCTATGATGGCCACCAAGGCACCGTCGCAGCTTAACTGATAGAACGTCCTGTCGATGAGCTCCACAAATACGTCCAGATCTTCTTCGAGTCTGGAGTCGAGGGCCCGGTCAGGGTCCTCTGGCTGTGGAGACGGGCTGTGGACCTCCCTCATAGCTTTTCGCAATTCCTGCTATGAAATAGCAAGGTAAATATTTATGATGAAGAATGCAGGAAGGTCTGGAGTAAAAGGTAGCAGCTCACCCAGTTTGGGGTTGTACATGGAGAATCCATCCCGTGGCTTAATGCGGATGAACTCCTCTTCTTCTCCTTTGTATAAATCAGACAGTATTTTCGCTTGAGCAGTGGCGGAGTTCGGACCTTTACGGCCGCAGCGGGTGGCATCGTCTTCTCCATTGAAGTGCCACATGGGTTTCCCCCGATACTGAAGTGGCTGCACCCCCCGCATTATACATATTGACATAACCTTGATTATTGTCAGTCCTGATTTGGCCAGCGTCTTTATCCTGCCCATCAGGTAAAGGACCTCTTTGTTATCTTCCTCCTGGGGGCTCCGAGGGCGCCAGCTGCGGCGTTTCTTCAAAGGGGCATTATTAAACTCGGGAAGGCCCATCCGAATATGGTCCGGAAGGGGGACGTCCTCCATATACAACCACTCCGAAGGCCAGTCTTCGGAAGTCTTCTACAGAGTATCGGACAGGTATCCGGTCCCGGTGATGCGCCATATTTCGGCTCCGCCCACTTGATATATTGACCCCTCCTGTGTACGGGGTACAAGGCAGAATAGCCTCTTCCATAGCTCGAAATGAGCTTCGCAGCCCAGAAACAGCTCGCAAAAGGCGACGTAGCCGGCGATGTGTAATATGGAGGCGGGAGTAAAGTTATGCCGCAGGAGGCCGTAGAACTCCAGGAGCCCGCGGAGGAACGGATGGATTGGAAATCACGCCACCAGTCCCCTCAATAAGTAAGGGACAGGCAATACCCGCTCCCCCATGGATGGGTTGGGAAGCTCTCCGCTTGCTCCCCGCCATTATAAAGTGGCTAGTCCGGCTCGGACGGGGACCATATACGTAGGAGGGAGAAACCCCTGGGTCTGTAACTCTACTAATTGGCTGTGGGGGACGGAACACTTCTCCCATTTGCCTGGCTTAGTGCTACGAAGCGAGAGGAGGAGCTGCGATGGCCGGCCATGATGGGATGGACTTTTCCGGGCATGCTCCGATGGATACTCGCTGTGGGAGGATGGTGTGATCTGGATCTGAGGATCCCCAATTCTTTAAATAGACAATTTACTCACATGGTTAGGGTGGCAAATATAAAAATGCCCCGACTTCTCGCATTCACTCGACACATGGAAGATAGCCATTATTAAAGCACAGAAGCCGAAGAGTGCAACATTCATGGGAAGCCGGACACTACTCGTTACGACAGGTACTCAGGATTTGGAGAAGAACCCACCTTGCAATGCCGAAGACAATCTGCGCGCCGGACTCATCGTCATTGAAGCCTGGTTCAGGGGCTACTGAGGGAGTCCTAGATTAGGGGGTCCTCGGACAGCCGGACTATATACTTTGGCCGGACTGTTGGACTATGAAGATACAAGATTGAAGACTTCGTCTCGTGTCCGGGTGGGACTCTCCTTTGCGTGGAAGGAAAGCTTGGCAATTCAGATATGTAGATCTCCTTCTCTGTAACCGACTTTGTGTAACCGTAGCCTCCTCCGGTGTCTATATACACCGGAGGGTTTAGTCCGTAGGACGACAACAATCAGAATCATAGGCTAGCTTTTAGGGTTTAGTCTCTATGATCTCATGGTAGATCAACTCTTGTAATACTCATATCATCAAGATCAATCAAGCAGGAGGTAGGGTATTACCTCCATCGAGAGGGCCCGAACCTGGGTAAACATTGTGTCCCCCGCCTCCTATTACCATCAGCCTTAGACGCACAGTTTGGGACCCCCTACCCGAGATCTGCCGGTTTTGACACCGACACCTGGTTCCTTAGTTCTACTCATTCATCCCCATGATCTTAACTTTTGCTCACTTTTCCCCACTCCCTTTCCCGAAACCCTCAGAACTGGTCACAGCGGACGTTGCCATCGGGTCAATGGCTTGACCGTTAACTCTGACGAGTGGGGCCGCGTAGGGCCAAGTCCACATTTTGACCGTTACGTGCTAACCAGTGGGGCCGCGAAACTAACACTCATTGTAGTGTTCCCCTCATTGTAACCTGAATCAGATCGATTCGCTTCCGCACCGCCCCCTCCATCGCCGTCGTGCCGCCCCATGCCGCATCGATGTCGGGGGAGCACCCCGTCCGGCCCATCGACCGTGGAAATTATTGGGTCGAATCAGAGGCGGATAATTCATGGATTCCACCTAGGTAAGCATCGTTTTCCTCTCAAATTGATTAGGAGGTCCGTAAATTAGGCTGTATTTGACCATTGTTGGCGTGAATCAGTGCAATTTATCTGAAATTTTTAGGCCTAACTGTGCCCTTTATCTTATTTCAATTGAATAGGGTTGATCATGCACTTGCTTTTTGGTTGGCGGTTAGAATGGAAACTAGCGAGCTGCGTGGAACTAAACCATGTTTGATTTCTTGGTTTTTCTATCCTAAAGTGGTAGAAACCATCATTTGGTTCACAGATTTCCGCGAGGCACTCTGTTGTGAGTATCCGTGGAGCCCTGCCGATGTTGTTGAACTGAGATATTTCGACAGTACCGAGCAGAGATTTGTCCCATTAAATTGTGATGAGCATGTGGGATTGCTATTTAGATTGAATGCTGAGAGCCGTTTCGGTAAAATCCATATCGGTGTGCTTCAGGCACACAAACAACGTATCCCGAAGGGGAAGGGTGTTCAGACATCATCTGTCTCTGCTAGTAGCGAGCGTCCTCGCACTCCATGTAGGTCGAGACCAAGTAAACCTAGTGGTTCTGAAAGCCACAACTTGTCGGCTGCCGCTAATTCTGACACTTCTCCTCTCCCTTCTGCACCTGATGTAGAAGTAGATGCAGAGCCTGACGAGGAAGTGCCTCGACATGATGATGAGGATGATATTATATTCCCTGAACTGGTAGATAGAGTCAGTCAACAGGCAGTGGAAGATGAATATCCAGAGGAGCCTAGCAGTCGTGCTAGATTTGATGACACTGACGATGAAGAGAGGGAGGAGAACATCGTCTCCTTAGTTTTACAAGAATATGATGGTGAGGACATGTCAACAGTTTAGTGGAACAGGGAGAATCCTGAGCTTACTCCAGGAACCGTATTCGAATCGATGATGGACTGTCGTAATGCAGTGACTACATATTGCATTCTCACTGAAAACTCCTATGAGGTTGATAGGAGTGAGCCAGGAAGATTCACTGTTCATTGCCCTTATGATAGTGTAGGTGTAGGTTGCATGCAACCACTATGCTAAAGCTCAAATTGATTCATGTATTACAACTGAATCTTTTTATCAGATTATTTATCCATTCTATATTCAGATCATGTGTACTGTTTCTTAATTGTATTTGACATCATTTTTCATTTTGTTTTAGATAAAAAGCAACCCACATGGGCACACTTTCCCACCTAGAGGGGGAGGGGGAAAGGACAAATCAAAGGTTGCAAAGACTACGTGGGTGGCAGATGCAATCTTGGATTGGGTGAGGGAAACACCAACAATTGGTCCAACAGCACTCCATGGGAAGCTATTTGAGAAGTACAAAATTAGTATACCTTACATGAGGATTTTCTATGCTAAGGAAAGGGCTCTTGATAGGATTAATGGTCCATGGAATGAGAGTTTTTAGTTGCTTTAAACCTTCAAAGCTGAAGTGGAGACGGCTAGTCCAGGGAGTGTTGTAGAGATTGACAAGCATACAGTTAAGTACAAATTAAAAGGGAAGGCACTGGAGAAGGAGTGCTTCAGGAGGGATTTTGTTTGTTTCAAGGCTTGCTGGCAGGGGTTTCTAAATGGTTGTAGGCCCTATTTGGTTGTCGATGCAACTGCTTTGAATGGAAGATGGAGAGGCCAGCTAGCAGCAGCTTCTACAGTTGATGGACACAACTGGCTATTCCCAGTTGCATTTGGTGTGTTGGAGGTAGAGTCCGAGGAGAGTTGGGTCTGGTTTCTGCAGTAGTTGCACAACATTATAGGTACACCCTCAGGTTTAGTTGTACACACAGATGCTTGCAAGGGTTTAGAAAATGCAGTAGAAATTGTATTCCCTGGAGTGGAACATAGGGAATGTATACGACACCTAGTGCAGAATTTTAAAAAAATTCAGAGGCAAAGTTTATGATGAGAACCTATGGCTAGCATCATACACATGCAGCTTGAGGAAGCATGAGCACCATTTGAGAGTGTTGTATGCTCACAATCCTTTGGTGAAGGAGTACATGGATGAACATCATGGAAATGTGTGGTCAAGAAGCAAATTCAATGAAATCTACAAAGTAGACTATGTGACCAATAACCTCGCCGAGTGTTTCAATGCAAAGTTCAAGTGAGTGAAAGAGCTTTTGTTGTGTCAAGCATTTGATAAGATCAGGCGGATGATCAAGATAAAGATGGATCTTCGTAAAAGAATTGCAGAAACACAATATGTTGGCCATCTTATGCTCCCATCTCTGATTAAGGCATTGCATGCCAAGGCAAGAGGACTAAGGATGAAATGCATTCGACCATCGACATACGAGGCTGAGGTGACATACACTGACAGTAAAAATAGGGAATGGAGATATCCAGTGAACCTTGCAACCAATGAATGTAGCTGTAGGCAATGGCAGATCCGCGGGAAGCCGTGTATACATGCCCTACACCTCATGACTGTTATTGGAGCTGAAGATGGTGAAGTTGATCAGTATTGCTCTGAATATTTCTCTGTTGCCAAATTTAGGGCTGCTTATGCTAAAAATGTGCCTGCACTCTTGGGAAAAGACCAATGGAACATAGTAGACCTAGGGTTCAAACTCCGTTCTCCTGTACTGACTAGACCACCAGGAAGACCAAGGAAAAATGGGATAAGAGCTGGTGAAGAGGGTTGTGTAAAAAACAACGTAAGTGCAAAAGATGTGGTATCCTAGGGCATATTGCTAGGCGTTGTACCAATCCAGTTGATGCATCATTTGGAGAAGAGGAACAATGGGCAGTAGCAAATGCAGAGGAGAATGCAGCAAGTTTAGAGGAGAATGCAGCAGCAGAGTAGAATGCAGAAAGTTTAGAGAATGAAGCAACTGAAGTAGCAGCTTGGTATGTGTGCAACATTTCCCTTTTTGCATTTGTTCTCTTTTTATTGATGTCTAAGCTCATTTCTCTTTGACCAAGCTCTAGGTTAATTAGAGGCACAAGATAGAAAAGACCTAGAGAGGAAGAAACTTCGGTTGAACCATCATCTAATGCAGAATTTGAAACCATGGCTTATGAAGGTTTTGAAGCTATAAGAGAGGAGGAAGTTATTTTGTCTGAAGTTCCTTTAAGGATTAGTGAACCCACAAATGACCGTCAACTAGTCATCACTTGCTCAGTCAGTCAATGCTCAACAAAACCGCCACCACCACAAGTGAAGAACAGAAGCCACAAGACAAAGCTTTCAAAAGCACAAAATATCCCAGCCAGGGAAACCAAAAGCAAGACGGTTAACCCATCCCAAAACACAAGGAGCAAGGAAAAGGTTTGAATTTGAACTTGAATGCAAGTCATAAACTTTGAACTTTAAGGATTTGTAATAAGGATTCTATCGTCAATTTGAACTACCGTGGAAACTTGTAAGGTGCAATAATTCTATTTGTAATTTGATGTGAAATTTGAGGTAGAATACAAAACTGAGGCAAACTTTGAATTTTAGGTGAACTTTGAATTTGAACCAACACTTAAAGTCCATTCCCCTGTGGCGTGAGTTGCAAAGTTTGCTGAACTATTATAAACATTAGGTGATCAATTTGATCTCTTTTGCGTGGTAAAACTTGTAGTCATGAGAATGTGCTCCAGATGAGCTCCCAAGTTAGGGTAAACAGCCCCATTTGTAATCAAGTTTTTTTTGGACCTACTCCAAATGAGCCAAATATTTTTTATTAACATCTATTTAATCTTTATATTTTTACAATTTTTGAAAAAAATATACTTTAATAGAAAACCATTAAAACACATTCAAAATATGAAAATGGAAAACTAAGTTCAGATCCTTATTATTCACTTTGAAATCAAGCTTTGGTGATTTTTTTGATTTTTTTTTTCATTTTCAAAAACCGAAGGGAACCCTACCTCCTCTCGGTCTCTAAGAAACGTTGTATGTGTAGCTCATATATGTGAAGGTTTTTCCATGAAAATTTCCATAGATAAAGTTTATGACTTTTGGTTGGTAACATGTCACACAAGACAACATTGACCAGCTCAAAACCCCTCTAAACCCCACGGGGTTTCGCCTAACCCTAGCTTCGAACGTCAGTCGTCCGATCATACCCTAGTGCCAAGCGACAACCCTCGGATGTGGTCTTCTAGAAGGCATTCCGAGGGCTGCATGCAGGCTCCGCGCCGTTGGATCACATCGACGGCTCTACATCGTTGGATCGTGGGGCGATCCGCGAGAGGTGATTCGCGAGACTTGTTGGTTGTGCCTCCCCTTTCTTCTACTGCTTATTCTGCGGTGACGAGAGTGGCCATTCCTCCTCTGCTTCTTCTTCTTCGGCGACGAGGGGAGCCACTCTTCTGCTTATTCTTGTCCGGCTACTTTGGGCAATATGTCGAGCTCCACTTCAGCCTCCTGCCCCTCATGGACCCAGTATGGTCCACTTCCCATGGAGCGTTGTCCTGACTGCCCATGCAGCTTGCCACTAATACGGTTGACTTCGAAGGAGGTCAAGAATGGAAACTATGGGCGCGAGTTCGTGAAATGCGAGAGCAAGCCAGAGGGGCAGGTTAGATCTCATGATTTTTCTCTGATTTCTTTTTCTATTTGCTTTTAATTCTTTTTCGATCTAGGATTTAGGGTTCATGTTTTCGTTTTAGATCATGAAGAAATGCACACATTTTGACTTTGGGCGATATTTCGAGCTCCACTTCAGCCTCCTGCCCCTCGTGGACCCAGTATGGTCCACTTCCCATGGAGCGTTGTCCTGACTGCCCATGCAGCTTGCCACTGATACGGTTGACTTCGAAGGAGGTCAAGAATGGCAACTATGGGCGCGAGTTCGTGAAATGCGAGAGCAAGCCAGAGGGGCGGGTTAGATCTCATGATTTTTCTCTGATTTCTTTTTCTATTTGCTTTTAATTCTTTTTCGATCTAGGATTTAGGGTTCAGGTTTTCGTTTTAGATCGTGAAGAAATGCACACATTTTGAATGGCTGGATGACTACGTTAAGTGGATTCAATTCAATGGAGCCCCAACCCTAGCGCTCAATCTGCCGTTAGCACCAACGAATTTGGTCTCTGAAAGTGTTGCTCTGATAGTTGAGGATGCAGATCTGAAGGGGGAATTAAATAAGATGAACAAGAACTTGAAGCGGATGATTCAATTGAACAAGCAGTTGAATCTGATAGCTTTAGGATGTTATCCCTTTTATTTTTGTGTAGTTGCTATAGGATTTGCTTACTTGCGGGTCATCACTCGTTACATATGTAGTTCTAGGGCCCAAATTGAAACCAAGCTCTGGTTGGGCTGTCTCATTGCGTTGAGTGTCGAAGGCCCACAAAGATAAAAGAGGTCTGGAAAATAGTGCACGCGCTGGCTCTGTTTTCTTCCTTGATTATTGCCATGGTAAATCCATTTGTTGCCATGCCGAACAAAAATAGTGTATGATGGTAAATCGATTTATTGTTGGACTTGCCCATGTCAAATTTATTTGTACATATCATGGCAATTTCCTTCTGTATCTAGCCTATGGCACAACACTTTGATTTTTTGACATGCGGGTATTATGAACATGTTTTTCTTGCAAGAAAAATATTGTATACAAGATTTTTTGTTTTTGTTTTTTATGAGCATGCCAGACTTAATTATGTAGATCATGATATCCATCTAAAACCACGTCTAAAATAAAGTCCGGTGGCACCATTAGCCACCAAATCCATCTAGAGAGCATGTCTAGGGATCGGCTACTACACCATATCCATCTAGAGAGCATGTCTACGGCTCGGCTACGGCACCATATCCATCTACCGATATCTCACGTAGCAAGCATACATCCATAACATAGAAAGTAGCAACCATAGCATACTTCTTACATAAAACATAGGATGCCCTAAACCATAGCATAGGCCACAAACTATTCAAAAATTAGCTTGTTTTTGTTCATACAATATATGGAATAGGGCCACCAACAATTCAAAAAAATTAGCTTTTCTTCTTCTTTTCAACATCAACATGGCTCATTTTTCTAGCTTTAGTTTCCTTTTTGACACTTCAACTAGTCCATTATCCGCGTGTGCGAACACTTGACCCTACTCTAAATGGGCCATTTAAACTTGACCTACACAAGTACACACCATGAATATAACAAGACAAATGGACTACCCTCCAACCATTTTTGCAAGGATAACCCCAAAACTTGCTGGTTTTCATTGAGGGATGCCCTTTCATTGATTAATTTAGCAGAAGGGCTCGTGTACAACACCATATCCATCTAGCGACGGCTCACGTCAAATAAGATAGAAATAGCAAGCAAAACACAGACAACCATCGACATATCAAATAAGGGTAGCAAGCACAACATAGTTCTTAGGGGATAACACGACAGAGATTAAAAGTTCACGATACAACCAACAACATAATTAAGATAGAAATATATAAAAGATAAAAAGCCCTAACACCCTAGGGCCAGAACAAGCTCACAAGACCGGGCCTTGACCTCCATCTTCACTGCGCCTCCTCTTCACTGCTCCTCCTCTCCATGCCGTCCTGGCCGATGTAGTAGGGGAGGTTGTGCATAATGTCGCGGGTGGGGAAGATGTAGTCAAAGTTTGTGAAGATATTGTGGGTTGTGAATGCAATGAATTTGCATCCATACCAAAACACCTTGCCGGGGATGTAGTACGCATAAAATCTATTGGTGAAGGTGATGGTGAGCCCTATCGTCGCAGTCATGGAGTTTGGACGCACTTCCTCCAGTCAGAACATCACTGGCGAGCCTGTCGGGAGGTGGGCGAAGCCCGCACGAAGGAACCACTGGCCAAACCCCCTTGAACCCCTCCAGCGTGAGAACGCCCACATGCGGAGTGTCCTCTCCATGATGACGCCGGCCGGATACCGTCTCTCCACCACGGTCGGTCTAAGCTCGAAGGTGGGGCCGTTGTACTGCATCCTGGCCTCGCTTTGAGAGTGCCCTGGGTTTGGGTGAAGAAGAGAAGGGGGCGGCGCAAATGGATGTGTGGAGAATAGGTGGAGGGGTGGTGGTTTAAATAGGGAAAGGGGAAGGGAAGGGGAGTGGCATCGACCGCGCTTTGGATTTGCTACGTTCAAACGAGCCACGTCGATCGATATGCCACTTTAATTGCCAACAGGTTATAATTGCCACGTTGAATAGATGCGAGTTGATCGAAAAGTGTGAAAGAATGCTCTACATCGAGGAGACACGCGTGCGATATGATATAAACCAGCGGCAGCAACCGTCCCTGCATCTGTGGCGGCTCGCGCGCAAAAGATGCCGGCCAGCGCTCCCTGCGGCCCCCGCGCTACAGAATCGGCGCATCAGGGCGGCGGGCAGCGGCGCATGCAGGTTGGATAGCTACGTGCATGCATAGCAGGCTAGCTGGGCATGCCGTGCATGCACAACAGGCTTCTGTAGTTGCGGTGCGCGCACGGCCCAACGGTCTAACCACGGCCTAACGGGCTAACAGCAGCACCGCCTGCCGCGACCCCACTCATCAGGTCCAACGGGCGACATAGTCAGCATGCCCCACTCGTCAGAGTTAATGGTCAAAGCACTGACCTGACGGCATCCACTGTTTGTGACCAGTTCTAAGGGTTTCGGGTAAGGGAGTGGGGAAAAGTGAGCAAAAGTTAAGATCGTGGGGATGAATGAGTAGAACTAAGGAACTAGGGGCACACAAATAAAAATCCCCTTTATAATCACCCAGCTACATTGTGACGTTTGATAGCACACGAGGTATTCCTCCGGCATTCGAGAGTTAAATTAATCTCATAGTCAAAGGAATATGTATAAGTCATGAAGAAAGCAATAGCAATAAAACTTAATGATCATTATGCTAAGCTAATAGATGGGTCTTGTCCATCACATCATTCTCCTAATGATGTGATCGTTCATCAAATGACAACACATGTCTATGGTTAGGAAACTTAACCATCTTTGATTAACGAGCTAGTCTAGTAGAGGCATACTAGGGACATACTTTGTTTTGTCTATGTATTCACACATGTATCAAGTTTTCGGTTAATACAATTCTAGCATGAATAATAAACATTTATCATGATATAAGGAAATATAAATAACAACTTTATTATTGCCTCTAGGGCATATTTCCTTCAGTCTCCCACTTGCACTAGAGTCAATAATCTAGATTACATTGTAATGATTCTAACACCCATGGAGTCTTGGTGCTGATCATGTTTTGCTCGTGGAAGAGGCTTAGTCAACGGGATTGCCACATTCAGATCCGTATGTATTTTGCAAATCTCTATGTCTCCCTCCTTGACTTGATCACGGATGGAGTTGAAGTGTCTCTTGATGTGTTTGGTTCTCTTGTGAAATCTGGATTCCTTCGCTAAGGCAATTGCTCCAGTATTGTCACAAAAAGATTTTCATTGGACCCGATGGACTAGGTATTACACCTAGATCAGATATGAACTCCTTCATCCATACTCCTTCATTCGCTGCTTCCGAAGCAGCTATGTACTTCACTTCATACGTAGATCCCCCCACG
>NW_024111615.1:0-9170 GCF_003073215.2 Triticum urartu | reverse complement strand
CATTGGTCTAAGGAAATGATACTTGACATTAGAAAAGCTTTAGCATACGAACTACACGATCTTTGTGCTAGGCTTAGGATTGGGTCTTGTCCATCACATCATTCTCCTAATGATGTGATCCCGTTATCAACGACATCCAATGTCCATGGTCAGGAAACCGTAACCATCTATTGATCAACGAGCTAGTCAACTAGAGGCTTACTAGGGACATGGTGTTGTCTATGTATCCACACATGTATCTGAGTTTCCTATCAATACAAATATAGCATGGATAATAAACGATTATCATGAACAAGGAAATATAATAATAACTAATTTATTATTGCCTCTAGGGCATATTTCCAACAGTCTCCCACTTGCACTAGAGTCAATAATCTAGTTCACATCGCCATGTGATTAACACTCACAGGTCACATCGCCATGTGACCAACATCCAAGAGTCTACTAGACTCAATGATCTAGTTCACATCACTATGTGATTAAACACTCAAAGAGTTCTGGGTTTGATCATGTTATGCTTGTGAGAGAGGTTGTAGTCAACGGGTCTTGCCATATTCAGATCCCTATGTATTTCGCAAAACTTTATGTCATATCGTAGATGCTGCTACCACGTTCCACTTGGAGCTATTCCAAATTGTTGCTCCATTATACGTATCCGGTATCTCTACTCAGAGCTATCCGGATAGGTGTTAAGCTTGCATCGACGTAACTCTTTACGTCGAACTCTTTATCACCTCCATAACCGAGAAACATTTCCTTATTCCTCTAAGGATAATTTTGACCGCTATCTGGTGATCCAGTCCTAGATCACCTTTGTACCCTCTTGCCAGACATGTGGCAAGGCACACATCAGGTGCGGTACTCAGCATGGCATACCGTATAGAGCCTATGACAAGAGCATAGGGGACGACCTTCGTCCTTCCTCTTTCTTCTGCCGTGGTCAATCTTTGAGTCTTACTCAACTTCACACCATACAACTCAGGTAAGAACCCCTTCTTTGACTGATCTATTTTGAACTCCTTCAAAAACATGTCAAGGTGTGCGTTCTTTGAAAGTATCATCAGGCGTCTTGATCTATCTCTATAGATCTTGATGCCCAATTGTAAGCAGCTTTATCCAGGTCTTCCTTTGAAAAACACTCTTCAAACAACCGTTTATGCTTTCCAGAAATTCTACATTATTTCGGATCTTACAATATGTCATCCACATATACTTATCAGAAATGTTGTAGTGCTCCCACTCACTTTCTTGTAAATACAAGTTTCTAGCAAACATTGTATAAACCTAAAAGCTTTGATCACTCCATCAAAGCATGTATTCTGACTCCGAGATGCTTGCTCTAGTCCATAGAAGGATTGCTGGAGCAAGCATACCTTTTAGCATCCTTAGGATCGACAAAACCTTTTATTGTATCACATACAAACTTTTCTTACGGAAACTGGTAAGAAAACTTGTTTTGGCATCCATCTGTCAGATTTCATAATCGAAAAATACAGCTAATGCTAACATGATTCCGACGGACTTAAGCATCGCTACGGGTGAGAAATTCTCATCGTAGTCAACTCCTTGAACTTGTGAAAAGACTCTTTCCCACAAGTCGAGCTTCATAGACGGTAACATTACCGCCCACGTCCGTCTTCTTCTTAAAGATCCATTTATCTCAATGGCTTGCCGATCATCGGGCAAGTCCACCAAAGTCCATACTTTGTTCTGATATATGGATCCTATCTCGGATTTCATGGCTTCTAACCATTTGTCGGAATACGGGCCCACCATCGCTTCTCCATAGCTCGTAGGTTCATTGTTGTCTAACAACATGATATCTAAGACAGGATTACCGTACCACTCAGGAGTAGTACATATCCTTGTCGACCTATGAGGTTCGATAGCAACTTGATCCGAAGCTTCATGATCACTATCATTAACTTCCTATTCAACAGACGTAGGCGCCACAGAAAACATCTTTCTGTGTTGCATCACTCTCTGGTTGAAGTAAAGGTTCGACAACCTCATCAAGTTCTATCTTCCTCCCACTCAATTCTTTCGAGAGAACTCCTTCTCGAGAAAGGACCCGTTCTTAGCGACAAACAATTTGCCCTCGGATCTGAGATAGAAGGTGTACCCAACTGTCACCTTTGGGTATCCTATGAAGATGTGTTTGTCCGCTTTGGGTTCGAGCTTCTCCGGCTGAAGCCTTAAGCATCGCAGCCCCAAACATTAAGAAACGACAACTTTGGTTTCTTGCCAAACCAATGTTCATACGACGTCGTCTCAACGGACTTAGATGGTGTCCTATCTAAAGTGAATGCAGCTGTCTCTAACGCATAACCTCAAAATGAAAACGGTAGATCGGTAAGAGACATCATAGATCGCACCATATCTCATAAGGTTCGATTACGACGTCCGGACACACCATTACCTGTGGTGTTCCAGGTGGCTTCAACTGTGAAACAATTCCACAATGTCTTAAGTGATTGCCAAACTCATAACTCGAAAATCCCTTTGATGATCAGCCTTCGGGCGGGGAGTGGGTCAGGACCCACTCGGGGCTTATCTTCTCTCGTAGGACATTTGATCTTTTTGTTTATGATGATTCTTAACTTCACTCTGAAACAGCTTGAACTTTTCAAACGTCAGACTTGTGCTTCATTAAGTAAATATACCTATATCTACTCAAATCGTCAGTGAAGATGAGAAAATAGCGATATCCACCGCACGCTTCAATTCTCATTGGATCACACACATCAGCATGTGCATGATTTCCAACAAGTCACTTGCCCGTTTCATTGTACCTGAAAACGGGGTCTTAGTCATCCTGCCCATGAGGCATGGCTCGCATGTGTCAAGTGATTCAAAATCAAGTGACTCCAAACATCCATCGACATGGAGTTTCTTCATGCATCTTACGCCAATATGACCTAAGCGGCAGTGCCACGAGAAAGTGGTACTATCATTATTAACTCTACATCTTTTGGCGTGAACATGTGTATTACCACGACCGAGATTCAATGAACCATTCACATAGGGTGCATGACCATGAAAGGTATCATTCATGTAAACAGAATAACCATTATTCTCTAACTTAAATGAATGACCGTATTGCAATGAACATGATCTAATCATATTCATGCTCAACGTAGACACCTGATAACATTTATCTAGGTTCAATACTAATCCCGAAGGCAGATGGAGCGTGCGATGGTGATCTCATCAACTTTGGAAACACTTCCAACACACATCGTCACCTCGCCCTTAGCCAGTCTCCGTTTAGTCCGTAGCTTTTGCTTCAAGTCACCAATAATAGCAACTGAACCGGTATCCAATACCCAGGTGCTACCAGGAGTACTAGTGAGGTACACATTAATAACACGTATATACTTTGTTGAAGTTTCCAGCCTTCTTATCTACCATGCATTTGGGGTAATTCCGCTACCAGTGACTGTTCCCTTACAATAGAAGCACTTAGTCTCGGGTTTGGGTTCAACCTTGGGTTCCTTCACTGGAGCGGCAACTGGTTTGCCATCCATGAAGTTTCCCTTCTAGCCCTTGCCCTTCTTGAAACCAGTGGTCTTGTTAAACCATCAACACTTGATGCTCCTTCTTGATTTCTACCTTTTGCGGTCTTAAGCACCGCGAACAGCTCCGGGATCAACTCCATCCCTTGCATGTCATAGTTCATCACGAAGATCTAGTAGCTTAGTGATAGTGGCTAGAGAACTCTATCAATCACTATCTTATCTGGAAGTTTAACTCCCACTTGATTTAAGTGATTGTAGCACCCAGACATTCTGAGCACATGCTCACTAGCTGAGCTATTCTCCTCCATCTTGTTGGCAAAAGAACTTGTCAGAGGTCTCACACCTCTCAACACGGGCATGAGCCTGAAATCCCAATTTCAGCTCTTGGAACATCTCATATGTTCTATGGCGTTTAAAACGTCATTGGAATCCCGATTCTAAGCCGTAAAGTATGGTGCACTAAACTATCAAGTAGTCATCAGGACGTGTCTGTCAGGTGTTCACAACATCCACAGACGACGTTGTAGGGGTTTGCACATCGAGCGGTGCATCAAAGACGTAAGCCTTCTGTGTAGCAGTGAGGACACTCCTCGGACTACGGACCCAGTCCGCATCATTGCTTACAATATCTTTCAACTTAATATTTCTCTAGGAACGTATTGAAACAGGGAGCTACAACAGTGAGCTATTTATCTACAACATTTTTGCAAAGACAATTTAGACTATGTTCATGATAATTAAGTTCATCTAATCAAATTATTCAATGAACTCCCACTCAGATAGACATCCCTCTAGTCATCTATGTGAAACATGATCCGAGTCAACTAGGCCATGTCCGATCATCACGTGATACGGACTAGTCAACATCGGTGAACATCTTCATGTTGATCGTACCTTCTATACGACTCATGCTCGACCTTCGGTCTTCCGTGTTCCGAGGCCATGTCTGTACATGCTAGGCTCGTCAAGTCAACTAAGTGTATTGCGTGTGTAAATCTGGCTTACACCCGTTGTATTCGAACGTTAGAATCTATCACACCCGATCATCACGTGGTGCTTCGAAACAACGAACCTTCGCAACGGTGCACAGTTAGGGGGAACACTTTCTTGAAATTTTGTGAGGGATCATCTTATTTAAGCTACCGTCGTTCTAAGCAAATAAGATGTAAAACATGATAAACATCACATGCAATCAAATAGTGACATGATATGGCCAATATCATTTTGCTCCTTGATCTCCATCTTCGGGGCTCCATGATCATCGTTGTCACCGGCATGACACCATGATCTCCATCATCATGATCTCCATCATCGTGTCTTCTTGAAGTTGTCTCGTCATCTATTACTTCTACTACCTATGGCTAACACTTTAGCAATAAAGTAAAGTAATTACATGACATTTAAGTTGACACTAAGGTCATAAATAAATTAAGACAACTCCTATGGCTCTTGCCGGTTGTCATACTCATCGACATGCAAGTCGTGATTCCTATTACAAGAACATGATCAATATCATACATCACATATATCTATATCATTCATCACATCCTTTTGGCCATATCACATCACAAGGCATATGCTGCAAAAACAAGTTAGACGTCCTCTAATTGTTGTTGCAAGTTTTTACGTGGCTGCTATAGGTTTCTAGCAAGAACGTTTCTTACCTATGCGAAAACCACAACGTGATATGCCAATTTCTATTTACCCTTCATAAGGACCCTTTTCATCGAATCCGATCCGACTAAAGTGGGAGAGACAGACACCCGCTAGCCACCTTATGCAACTAGTGCATGTCAGTCGGTGGAACCAGTCTCACGTAAGAGTAGTGTAAGGTCGGTCCGGGCCGCTTCATCCCACGATGCCGCCGAATCAAGATAAGACTAGTAACGACAAGTAAATTGACAATATCAACGCCCACAACTGCTTTGTGTTCTACTCGTGCATAGAAACTACGCATAGACCTAGCTCATGATGCCACTGTTGGGGAACATAGCAGAATTTTAAAATTTTCTACGCATCACCAAGATCAATCTATGGAGTCATCTAGCAACGAGGGAGAGAGGAGTGCATCTACATACCCTTGTAGATCACGCGCGGAAGCGTTCAAGAGAACGGGTTGATGGAGTCGTACTCGTCGTGATCCAAATCACCGATGACCTAGCGCCGAACGGACGGCACCTCCGCGTTCAACACACGTACAGCGGGGACGTCTCCTCCTTCTTGATCCAGCAAGGGGAGAGGAGAAGTTGAGGGAGAACTCAGCATCACGACGGCGTGGTGGTGGAGCTTGTGGTATTCCTGCAGGGCTTCGCCAAGCTCTAGGAGGAGGAGGAAGAGTTGGAGGAGGGAGGGCTGCGCCAGGGAAGAGGTCACGGCTGCCCTCCCACCCCTCCACTATATATAGGGGCAAGGGGAGAGGGGGAGGCGCCCTAGGGTTTCCCCTAGGGGGCGGCGGCTAGGCAGATTGGATCTCCCTAGGGAAAATCCTAGGGAGACTTGCCCCCCAAGCCAAGCAGGTGGAGGCTTGCCTCCCAAGCCAGGTGGAGGCGCCCCACACCCCCCAAGTAACGTGGGAAAGGGTGTGGGGGGCGCACCACCCCTTAGTGGGCTGGTTTGCCCCTTCCCCTTTGGCCCATGAGGCCCTCCACACTTGCCGGGGCTCCCGAAACACCTTTCGGTCATGCTGGCCATAGCCTGATACCCCCGGAACACTTCCGGACTCCAATACCCTTCGTCCAATATACGATCTTCACCTCCGGACCATTCCGGAACTCCTCGTGACACGTCCGGGATCTCATCCGGGACTCCGAACAACATTCGGTAACCACATACTATTCCCTATAACCCTAGCGTCATCGAACCTTAAGTGTGTAGACCCTACGGGTTCGGGAGACATGCAGACATGACCGAGACACCTCTCCGGCAATAACCAACAGCGGGATCTGGATACCCATGTTGGCTCCCACATGTTCCATGATGATCTCATCGGATGAACCACGATGTCGAGGATTCAATCAATCCCGTATACAATTCCCTTTGTCTAGCGGTACTGATACTTGCCCGAGATTCGATCGTCGGTATCCCGATACCTTGTTCAATCTCGTTACCGGCAAGTCTCTTTACTCGTTCCGTAACACATCATCCCATGATCAACTCCTTGGTCACATTGTGCACATTATGATGATGTCCTACCGAGTGGGCCCAGAGATACCTCTCCGTTTACACGGAGTGACAAATCCCAGTCTCGATTCGTGCCAACCCAACAGACACTTTCGGAGATACCTGTAGTGTACCTTTATAGCCACCCAGTTACGTTGTGACGTTTGGCACACCCAAAGCACTCCTACGGTATCCGGGAGTTGCACAATCTCATGGTCTAAGGAAATGATACTTGACATTAGAAAAGCTTTAGCATACGAACTACACGATCTTGTGCTAGGCTTAGGATTGTCCATCACATCATTCTCCTAATGATGTGATCCCGTTATCAACGACATCCAATGTCCATGGTCAGGAAACCGTAACCATTTATTGATCAACGAGCTAGTCAACTAGAGGCTTACTAGGGACATGGTGTTGTCTATGTATCCACACATGTATCTGAGTTTCCTATCAATACAATTCTAGCATGGATAATAAACGATTATCATGAACAAGGAAATATAATAATAACCAATTTATTATTGCCTCTAGGGCATATTTCCAAGATCTACCTCAGATGGGAGTGGGACTATCAGGACTCACTCCTGGCGCGCCCTCTCTCCTGGCCGGCCGCACCCCTTGCTCCTTTATATACAGGGGCAGGGGGCACCCTAGACACAACAATTGATCAGTTTGATCTTTTAGCCGTGTGCGGTGCCCCCCTCCACCATAGTCCACCTCGATAATACTGTAGCGGTGCTTAGGCGAAGCCCTGCGTCGGTAGAACATCATCATCATCACCCGTCGTGCTGACGAAACTCTCCCTCAACTGCTGGATCGGAGCTCGAGGGACGTCACCGAGTTGAACGTGTGCAGAACTCGGAGGTGCCGTACGTTCGGTACTTGGATCGGTCGGATCGGGAAGACGTACGACTACTTCCTCTACGTTGTGTCAACGCTTCCGTTGCCGGTCTACGAGGGTATGTAGACAACACTCTCCCCTCTCGTTGCTATGCATCACCATGATCTTGCGTGTGCGTAGGAAATTTTGAAATTACTACGTTCCCCAACAGTGGCATCCGAGCCTAGGTTTTATGCGTGATGTTATGCACGAGTAGAACACAAGTGAGTTGTGGGCGATATAAGTCATACTGCTTACCAGCATGTCATACTTTGGTTCGGCGGTATTGTTGGATGAAGCGGCCCGGACCGACATTACGCGTACGCTTACGCGAGACTGGTTCTACCTGCACACAGGTGGCTAGCGGGTGTCAGTTTCTCCAACTTTAGTTGAACCGAGTGTGGCTACGCCCGGTCCTTGCGAAGGTTAAAACAGCATCCAACTTGACAAACTATCGTTGTGGTTTTGATGCGTAGGTAAGAACGGTTCTTTGCTAAGCCCGTAGCAGCCACGTAAAACTTGCAACAACAAAGTAGAGGACGTCTAACTTGTTTTTGCAGGGCATGTTGTGATGTGATATGGTCAAGACATGATGCTAAATTTTATTGTATGAGATGATCATGTTTTGTAACCGAGTTATCGGCAACTGGCAGGAGCCATATGGTTGTCGCTTTATTGTATGCAATGCAATTGCGCTATAATGCTTTACTTTATCACTAAGCGGTAGCGATAGTCGTGGAAGCATAAGATTGGCGAGACGACAACGATGCTACGATGGTGATCAAGGTGTCGTGCCGGTGACGATGGTGATCATGAAGGTGCTTCGGAGATGGAGATCACAAGCACAAGATGATGATGGCCATATCATATCACTTATATTGATTGCATGTGATGTTTATCTTTTATACATCTTATCTTGCTTTGATTGACGGTAGCATTATAAGATGACCCCCCACTAAATTATCAAAGTATAAGTGTTCTCCCTGAGTATGCACCGTTGCGAAAGTTCTTCGTGCTGAGACACCACGTGATGATCGGGTGTGATAGGCTCTACGTTCAAATACAACGGGTGCAAAACAATTGCACACGCGGAATACTCATGTTAAACTTGACGAGCCTAGCACATAACATATATGGCCTCGGAACACGGAGACCGAAAGGTCGAGCGTGAATCATGTAGTAGATATGATCAACATATTGATGTTCACCATTGATACTACTCCATCTCACGTGATGATCGGACATGGTTTAGTTGATTTTGATCACGTGATCACTTAGAGGATTAGAGGGATATCTTTCTAAGTGGGAGTTCTTAAGTAATATGATTAATTGAACTTAAATTTATCATGAACTTAGTACCTGATAGTATCTTGCTTGTCTATGTTTGATTGTAGATATATGGCTCGTGCTATTGGTCCGTTGAATTTTTATGCGTTCCTCGAGAAAGCAAAGTTGAAAGATGATGGTAGCAATTACATGGACTAGGTCCGTAACTTGAGGATTATCCTCATTGCTGCACAGAAGAATTACATCCTGGAAGCACCGCTAAGTTCCAAGCCTGCTTCAGGAGCAACACAAGATGTTATGAACGTCTGGCAGAGCAAAGATGA
>NW_024111614.1:0-9963 GCF_003073215.2 Triticum urartu | reverse complement strand
AAGAGAGATGACGATGGAGATCAAGGTGTCGCGCCGGTGACGATGGTGATCACGACGGTGCTTCGGAGATGGAGATCACAAGCACAAGATGATGATGGCCATATCATGTCACATATTTTGATTGCATGTGATGTTTATCTTTTATACATCTTATTTTTCTTAGTTCGACGGTAGCTTTATAAGATGATCCCTCACTAAATTATCAAGTAAGTGTTCTCCCTGAGTATGCACCGTTGCGAAAGTTCTTCGTGCTGGAGACACCACGTGATGATCGGGTGTGATAGGCTCTACGTTCAAATACAACGGGTGCAAAACAGTTGCACACGCGGAATACTCAGGTTATACTTGACGAGCCAAGCATATACAGATATGGCCTCGGAACACGGAGACCGAAAGGTCGAGCGTGAATCATATAGTAGATATGATCAACATATTGATGTTCACCAATGAAACTACTCCATCTCACGTGATGATCGGACATGGTTTAGTTGATTTGGATCACGTGATCACTTAGAGGATTAGAGGGATGTCTATCTAAGTGGGAGTTCTTAAGTAATATGATTAATTGAACTTAAATTTATCATGAACTTAGTCCTAGTAGTATTAGCAATTATGTTGATAGATCAATAGCTCGCGTTGTTGCTCCCTGTGTTTATTTTTTGATATGTTCCTAGAGAAAACTGAGTTGAAAGATGTTAGTAGCAATGATGCGGATTGGATCCGTGATCGGAGGACTATCCTCATTGCTGCACAGAAGAATTATGTCCTTGATGCACCGCTAGGTGACAGACCTATTGCAGGAGCAGATGCAGACATTATGAACGTTTGGCTAGCTCAATATGATGACTACTTGATAGTTTAGTGCACCATGCTTAACGACTTAGAATCGGGGCTTCAAAGACGTTTTGAACGTCATGGACCATACGAGATGTTCCAGGAGTTGAAGTTAATATTTCAAGCAAATACCCGAGTTGAGAGATATGAAGTCTCCAACAAGTTCTATAGCTAAAAGATGGAGGAGAATCACTCAACTAGCGAGCATGTGCTCAGATTGTCTGGGTACTACAATCACTTGAATCAAGTGGGAGTTAATCTTCCAGATAAGATAGTGATTGACAGAATTCTCTAGTCACCATCACCAAGTTAGTAGAACTTCGTGATGAACTATAGTATGCAAGGGATGACGAAAACAAATCCCGAGATTTTCATGATGATGAAATTGATGAAGGTAGAAATCAAGAAAGAGCATCAAGTGTTGATGGTTGACAAGATCACTAGTTTCAAAAGGGCAAAGGAAAAAAAAGGGAACTTCAAGAAAAACAGCAAGCAAGTTGCTGCTCAAGTGAAGAAGCCCAAGTCTGGTCCTAAGCCTGAGACTAAGTGCTTCTACTACATAGGGACTGGTCACTCGAAGCAGAACTGCCCCAAGTATTTGGCGGATAGAAGGATGGCAAAGTGAACATAAGTATATTTGATATACATGTTATTGATGTATGCTTTACTAGTGTTTATAGCAACCCCTCAGTATTTGATACTAGTTTAGTTGCTAAGATTAGTAACTCGACATGGGAGTTGCAGAATAAACAGAGACTAGTTAAGGGTGAAGTGACGATGTGTGTTGGAATTGGTTCCAAGATTGATATGATCATCATTGCACACTCCCTATAATTTCGGGATTAGTGTTGAACCTAAATAAGTGTTATTTGGTGTTTGCGTTGAGCATGAATATGATTTGATCATGTTTATTGTAATACGGTTATTCATTTAAGTAAGAGAATAAATTGTTGTTCTGTTTACATGAATAAAACCTTATATGGTTACACACCCAATGAAAATAGTTCGTTGGATCTCGATCGTAGTGATACATATAATCATAATATTGAAACCAAAAGATGCAAAGTTAATAATGATAGTGCAACTTATTTGTGGCACTGCCATTTAGGTCATATTGGTGTAAAGCGCATGAAGAAACTCCATCCTGATTGGCTTTTGGGATCACTTGATTATGAATCAGTTGATGCTTGCGAACCATGCCTCATGGGCAAGATGACTAAGACTCCGTTCTTCGGAACAATGGAGCGAGCAACAGATTTGTTGGAAATCATACATACTGATGTATGTGGTCCGATGAATATTGAGGCTCGCGATAGGTATCATTATTTTCTGATCTTCACAGATGATTTGAGCAGATATGAGTATATCTACTTGATGAAACACAAGTCTGAAATATTTGAAAAGTTCAAATAATTTCAGAGTGAAGTGGAGAATCATCGTAACAAAATAAAATTTTCTACGATATGATCGCAGAAGTAAAATATTTGAGTTACGAGTTTGGCCTTCAGCTAAAACAATGTGAAATAGTTTCACTACTCAAGCCACCTGGAACACAATAGTGTAATGGTGTGTCCGAACGTCGTAACCGCACTTTATTAGATATGGTGCATTCTATGATGTCTCTTACCAATTTACCACTATCGTTTTGGGGTTATGCATTAGAGACAGCTGCATTCACGTTAAATAGGGCATCATCTAAATCCGCTGAGATGACACCGTTTGAACTATGGTTTGGCAAGAAACCTAAGATGTCGTTTCTTAAAGTTTGAGGTTGTAATGCTTATGTGAAAAAGTTTCAACCTGATAAGCTCAAACCCAAATCGGAGAAGTGCGTCTTCATAGGATACCCAAAAGAAAATGTTGGGTACACCTTCTATCACAGATCCGAAGGCAAGATATTCATTGCTGAGAATGGATCCTTTCTAGAGAAGGAGTTTCTCTCGAAATAAGTGAGTGGGAGGAAAGTAGAACTTGATGAGGTAACTGTACCTGCTCCCTTATTGGAAAGTAGTTCATCACAGTAAATCTGTTCCTTGTGACTACTACACCAATTAGTGAGGAAGCTAATGATGATGATCATGTAACTTCAGATCAAGTTACTACTGAACCTCGTAGGTAAAACCAGAGTGAGATCCGCACCAGAGTGGTACGGTAATCCTGTTCTGGAGGTCATGTTACTTGACCATGACGAACCTACGAACTATGAGGAAGCGATGATGAGCCCAGATTTCGCAATATGGTTTGAGGCCATGAAATCTGAGATGGGATCCATGTATGAGAACAAGTGTAGACTTTGGTTGACTTGCCCGATGATCGGCAAGCCATAGAAAATAAATGGATCTTCAAGAGGAAGACGGACGCTGATAGTAGTGTTACTATCTACAAAGCTAGACTTGTCGAAAAATGTTTTTGACAAAGTTCAAGGTGTTGACTACGATGAAATTTTCTCACTCGTAGCGATGCTTAAGTCTGTCCAAATCATGTTAGCAATTGCCGCATTTTATGAAATCTGGCAAATGGATAAACAAAACTACATTCCTTAATGGATTTATTAAAGAAGAGTTGTATATGATGCAACCAGAAGGTTTTGTCAATCCTAAAGGTGCTAACAAAATATGCAAGCTCCAGCGATCCATCTATGGACTGGTGCAAGCATCTCGGAGTTGGAATATACGCTTTGATAAGTTGATCAAAGCATATAGTTTTATACAGACTTGCGGTGAAGCCTGTATTTACAAGAAAGTGAGTGGGAGCACTACAACATTTCTGATAAGTATATGTGTAATGACATATTGTTGATCGGAAATAATGTAGAATTATTCTGCAAAGCATAAAGGAGTGTTTGAAAGGATTTTTTCAAAGAAAACCTCGGTGAAGCTGCTTACATATTGAGCATCAAGATCTATAGAGATAGATCAAGACGCTTGATAAGTTTTTTCAATGAGTACATGTACCTTGACAAGATTGAAGTAGTTCAAAATGGAACAGTCAAAGAAAGAATTCTTGCCTGTGTTACAAGGTGTGAAATTGAGTAAGACTCAAAGCCCGACCACGGCAGAAAATAGAATGAGAATGAAAGTCATTCCCTATGCCTTGGCCATAGGTTCTATAAAGTATGCCATGCTGTGTACCAGACCTATTGTATACCCTACACTAATTTTGTCAAGGGAGTACAATAGTGATCTAGAAGTAGATCACTAGACAGCGGTCAAAGTTATCCTTAGTGGAATAAGGATATGTTTGTCGATTATGGAGGTGACAAAAGGATCGTCGTAAAAGGGTTACCTCGATACAAGTTTTGACACTAATCCGGATGACTCTTAGTCTTCATCTGGATACATATTGAAAATGGGATCAATTAGCTAAAGTAGCTCCATGCAGAGCATTGTAGACATAGAAAATTGCAAAATACTTACGGATCTGAATATGGCAGACCCGTTGACTAAACTTCTCTCACAGGCAAAACATGATCACACCTTAGTACTCTTTGGGTGTTAATCACATAGCAATGTGAACTAGATTACTGACTCTAGTAAACCCTTTGGGTGTTGGTCACATATCGATGTGAACTATGGGTGTTAACCACATAAAGATGTGAACTATTGATGTTAGATCACATGGCGATGTGAACTAGATTATTGACTCTAGTGCAAGTGGGAGACTGAAGAAATATGCCCTAGAGGCAATAATAAAGTTATTATTTATTTCCTTATTTCATGATAAATGTTTATTATTCATGGAAATATGCCCTAGAGGCAATAATAAAGTTGTTATTTATATTTCATTATATCATGATAAATGTTTATTATTCATGCTAGAATTGTATTAACCGGAAACTTAGTACATGTGTGATGTGCTACCAAACGTCACAACGTAACTGGGTGATTATAAAGGTGCTCTACAGGTGTCTCCAAAGGTACATGTTGGGTTGGCGTATTTCGAGATTAGGATTTGTCACTCCGATTGTCGGAGAGGTATCTCTGGGCCCTCTCGGTAATGCACATCACCTAAGCCTTGCAAGCAATGCAAACTAATGAGTTAGTTGCGGGATGATGTATTAAGAAACGAGTAAAGAGACTTGATGGTAACGAGATTGAACTAGGTATTGAGATACCAACGATCGAATCTCAGGCAAGTAACATACCGATGACAAAGGGAACAACATATGTTGTTATGTGGTCTGACCGATAAAGATCTTCGTAGAATATGTGGGAGCCAATATGAGCATCCAGGTTCCGCTATTGGTTATTGACCGGAGACGTGTCTTGGTCATGTCTACATTGTTCTCGAACCCGTAGGGTCCGCATGCTTAAGGTTTTGATGACAGTTATATTATGAGTTTATGAGTTTTGATGTACCGAAGGTTGTTCGGAGTTCCGGATGTGATCACGGACATGTTGAGGAGTCTCGAAATGGTCGAGACATAAAGATTGATATATTGGACGGCTATATTCGGACACAGGAAGTGTTCCGGGGAAGTTTCAGATAAAACCGGAGTACCGGGGGGTTACCGAAACCCCTCGGGGGGTTAATGGCCCTCATGGGCCTAAAGTGGAGAAGAGGAGGGGTGGCCAGGGCAGGCCGTGCGCCCCCTCTCCCCCTAGTCTGAATTGGACAAGGAGGGAGGGGCGGCGCCACCCCTTTCCTTCCTCTCCTCTCTCCCTTCCTTCCCCCTTTCCTACTTGGACAAGGAAAAGGAGGGAGTCCTACTCCAGTAGGACTCCTCTTGGCGCGCCCTCATCATGGCCGGCCGCACCTCCCATTGCTCCTTTATATACAGGGCAGGGGGCACCCCTAGACACACAAGTTGATCCACGTGATCATATTCTTAGCCGTGTGCGGTGCCCCCTTCCACCATAAATCCTCGATAATATTGTAGCGGTGCTTAGCGAAGCCCTGCGACGGTAGAACATCAAGATCGTCCCACGCCGTCGTGCTGATGGAACTCTTTCCCCGACACTTTGCTGGATCGGAGTCCGCGGATCGTCATCGAGCTGAACGTGTGCAGAACTCGGAGGTGCCGTACATTCGGTACTTGGATCGGTCGGATCGGGAAGACGTACGACTACTTCCTCTACGTTGTGTCAACACTTCCATTGCCAGTATACGAGGGTACGTAGACAACACTCTCCCCTCTCGTTGCTATGCATCACCATGATCTTGAGTGTGCGTAGGAATTTTTTTGAAATTACTACGTTCCCCAACAGACATTCCTCTATTAAATGATGATCATCACACTTTTATTTATTTATAACTCAATGATTACAACTCGATTTAAAACAAAGTATGACTCTATATGGATGCCTCCGGCGGTGTACCGGGATATGCAATGAATCAAGAGTGACAAGTATGAAGAAATTATGAACGGTGGCTTTTCCACAAATACTATGTCAACTACATGATCATGCTAAGCAATATGACAATGATGAATGTGTCATGATGAACTAGATGGTGGAAAGTTGCATGGCAATATATCTCGGAATGGCTATGGAAATGCCATAATAGGTAGGTATGGTGGCTGTTTTGAGGAAGGTATATTGTGGGTGTATGATACCAGCGAAAGGTGCGCGGTGTTAGAGAGGCTAGCAAAGGGGGAAGGGTGGGAGTTTGTATAATCCATGGACTCAACATTAGTCATAAAGAACTCATATACTTATTGCAAAAATCTAAAAGTTATCAAAAAGCAAAGTATTACGCGCATGCTCCTAGGGTGATAGATTGGTAGGAAAAGACCATCGCTCGTCCCCGACCGCCAGTCATAAGGAAGACAATCAATAAATAAATCATGCTCTGACTTCATCACATAACGGTTCACCATACGTGCATTCTACGGGAATCACAAACTTTAACACAAGTATTCTTTAAATTCACAACTACTCAACTAGCATGACTTTAATATTATCACCTCCATATCTCAAAACAATTATCATGCTTTAATCTTTTCTTAGTATTTAACACACTCAAAATAAAGTTTCACAAATCTTGAATACCAAGAATATTATTATTAAGCAAATTACCATGCTATTAAGAGACCCTCAAAATAATTTAAGTGAAGCATGAGAGATCAATAGTTTCATTAAAACAAATCCACCACCATGCTCTAAAAGATCTAAGTGAAGCACATAGAGGAAAATTATAACACTCAAAAGATATAAGTGAAGCACTTAGAGCAAAATTATCTAGCTCAAAAGATATAAGTGAAGCAAAAATTATAACGCTCAAAAGATATAAGTGAAGCACATAGAGCAAAACTACTTAGTATTCTATCAAACTTTAATTCATGTATGGCTCTCTCAAAAGGTGTGTACAGCAAGGATGATTGTGGCATACTAACAAACAAAGACACAAATAATACAATACGCTTCAAGCAAAACACATATCATGTTGGTGAATAAAAATATAGCTCCAAGTAAATTACCGATGGAAGTGGACGAAAGAGGGGATGTCTTCCGGGGCATCCCCAAGCTTTGACTTTTTAGTGTACTTGGATTATCTTGGGGGTGTCATGGGCATCCCCAAGCTTAGGCTCTTGCCACTCCTTGTTCCATGATCCATCAAAAGAATTCACCCAAAACTTGAAAACTTCACAACACAAAACTCAAAATAGAAAACTCGTGAGCTCCGTTAGCGAAAGAAAACAAAAGACCACTTAAAGGTACTGTAGTGAACCCATTATTTATTTATATTGGTGTTAAACCTACTGTATTCCAACTTCTCTATGGATTATAAACTATTTTACTAGCCATAGATTCATCAAAATAAGCAAACACCACACGGAAAACAGAATCTGTCAAAAACAGGACAGTCTGTAGTAATATGTAGCTAGAGCAAGATCTGGAACCCCAAAAATTCTAAAATAAATTTCTGGACGTGAGTAATTTATCTATTAATCATCTGCAAAAAGAATTAACTAAATATCACTCTCCAAATAAAAATGGCAGCAGTTCTCGTGAGCGCTAAAGTTTCTGTTTTTACAGCAAGTTCAACAAGACTTTCCCCAAGTCTTTCCCACGGTTCTACTTGGCACAAACACTAATTAAACACAAAAAAACACAACAAACAGAGGCTAAATAATTTATTTATTACTAAACAGGAAGCAAAAGCAAGGAATAAAAATAAAATTGGGTTGCCTCCCAACAAGCGCTATCGTTTAACGCCCCTAGCTAGGACATAACAAGCGAGGATAGATCTAGTAATTGCCATAGTAATAAGATTAGATTGGTGAAACTCATTTCATATTCTCTAACGTTCGGCAGACAAGTTTTCTTTGAGGCAAGCAAAAGTAATCAAAAGGACTAAATTTAACGGGACAAAAGTCCCCAAGATCAACCTTGGGAGGTATAGGTTCCTCCTTTGGTCCTTCATAATGCACAACCAATTCATCATTATAAGCATTCTTTTGAAACAGAACTTTGTGAGTCCTATATTCAAGAGAATATCCTAGTTCATTATTTCGAATAGCCAAATCATCATTAAGTTCAGAAATTCTATCAACTAAAACATTGGTAGGAACCCTTTTTCTAAGATTTTCATTGAAAGCAACATAATCTAGAGATTGAAAACGCATTATTTCTTCTTGATCAAAGAGGATAGCCTCTATGGGAGGACGGCAAGCGTCCACCCTATAATGCGCAAAGATTTCTTTGGCTTCTCTTATTATGAATCTAAACTCATGAGCCAAAAAGATAGTAGCGGCACCGCTTAACAGAAGAATGCTCAATATTAGAAAATTCCAGAAAAATCCTTTGTATAGAAGGATGCATGTGCATGAATTGTCTTTCAAGTTCAACTACAAGCATGACAATAGCGTCCGCAAGACTACTAGTTCTGTGAAGGATAGAACTACCCATAGAAGGTAAAGCACCGGCACAAGTAAAGAAATCTTGAATAACTCCTTTTCCAATAATATTACCACTACCAACACGGAATTTTTTTGTATGAAAGATGGTAGGTTCTTTAGCAGGAGCATCAGAATTTTCCATGATATTGTTATCGCCCATATTGGCGATAACTTCCCCAATTTCAGACATAACGATAAGCCAAGCAAACTACCACACGAGCAGACAAGAGGCAAACAAAGAGAGGGAGGATAGAGAGAGAGAAGGCGGCGAATAAAACAGCCAAGGGTGAATTGGGGGGAGAGGAAAACGAGAGGCAAATGGCAAATAATGTAATGCGAGAGATAGGGATTGTGATGGGTACTTGGTATATTGACTTTTGCGTAGACTCCCCGGCAACGGCGCCAGAAATCCTTCTTGCCTAACGTCTTGAGCTTGCGTTGGTTTTCCCCGAAGAGGAAGGGATGGATGCAGCAGAGTAGCGTAAGTATTTCCCTCAGTTTTTGAGAACCAAGGTATCAATCCAGTAGGAGGCCACGCTCAAGTCCCTCGTACCTGCACAAACGATAGCTACTCGCAACCAACGCGAATTTAGGGGTTGTCAAGCCCTTCACGGTCACTTTACGAGAGTGAGATCTGATAGATAGAATATTTTTGGTATTTTTGGTATAAAGATGCAAAGTAAAAAGTAAAAGCAAGTAAATAGCAAAACAATATTAAAGTGATGGAGATTGATATGATGAGAATAGACCCGGGGGCCATAGGTTTCACCTAGTGGCTTCTCTCAAGAGCATAAGTATTCTACGGTGGGTGAACAAATTACTGTTGAGCAATTGACAGAATTGAGCATAATTATGAGAATATCTAGGCATGATCATGTATATAGGCATCACGTCCGTGACAAGTAGAACCGAAACGATTCTGCATCTACTACTATTACTCCACTCATCGACCGCTATCCAAGCATGCATCTAGAGTATTAGTTAAAAACAGAGTAACGCCTTAAGCAAGATGACATGATGTAGAGAGATAAATTCATGCAATATGAAATAAACCCCATCTTGTTATCCTCGATGGCAACGATGCAATATGTGCCTTGCTGCCCCTTCTGTCACTGGGAAAGGACACCGCAAGATCGAACCCAAAGCTAAGCACTTCTCCCATGGCAAGAACTACCAATCTAGTTGGCCAAACCAAACGGATAATTCGAAGAGACTTGCAAAGATAACCAATCATACATAAAAGAATTCAGAGAAGATTCAAATATTATTCATAGATAGACTTGATCATA
>NW_024111613.1:0-9558 GCF_003073215.2 Triticum urartu | reverse complement strand
CAAGAGCGAGAGATTATTCGTTCAGTTTCTCTTCTCGCTCTCTTTTGCGAACAGGTTAGCCACCATATATGCTAGTCGCTTGCTGCAGCTCCACATATTTACCTTGCCTTACCTATAAGCTTAAATAGTCTTGATCGCGAGGGTGCGAGATTGCTGAGTCCCTGTGGCTCACAGATTACTTCCAAACCAGATGCAGGGCCTGATGACTCCGTTCCAGATGACGCGCTTGAGCTCAAGTGGGAGTTCGACGAGGACTCACGCCGTTACTATGTGTCTTTCCCTGATGATCAGTAGTGGTGCCCAGTTGGGGCGATCGGGACCGTGTCGCATGTTGGGTTGATCTTTTATTTTGGCGCCGTAGTCGGGCCATGAGTGATTGGATGATGTAATGCTATTTATGTACTTTGATTGACGTGGCGAGTGTAAGCCAACTATGTATCTCCCCTTTTATTATCTATATTACATGGGATGTTGTGAAGATTGCCTAACTTGCGACATTGCTTTCAATGCGGTTATGCCTCTAAGTCGTGCTTCGACACGTAGGAGATATAGCCGCATCGAGGGCGTTACAAGTTGGTAATCAGAGCCTTCCCCGACCTTAGGAGCCCCCACTGCTTGATCGTTTTTAGCAGCCGTTGTTGAGTCTAGAAAAATGTTTTGAGTCATTTAGGAATTATATATCGGAGAGTTTAGGAATTCTTTTTACTCCCCAGTCTCCTCATCGCTCTGGTAAGGCATCCTGACGTAGAGTTTTGACTCTTCTCTTCTCAAATTTCACTAAAAAAAATTTAGGATCACGCGGGTATCTTGGAATCGTTCCGATGGTTTTGTGACGAGAACATTGTTCTTGGTGCCTCCTGTCTTTAGGGGTTGTGGCAGTGTCCCGGGGAGTTGAGCTCCGAGGTGTTGTCGTCACAATTTTATCGTTGCAGTTCTGGAATACCTGAGTTTAGTACGCCGACATCGAAAATCTCTTTTATGCAGTTCGTTGGTGAGATAACCTCGACGCCACCCAGTACTGGGGCGGGAGTTCGGGAGTATCGCCATAACTTGTATAACGGATGCTTTTCGAAGGTTGAGGTAGATGGTTTCCAAGTTTTTCTCGGTTATGTGTTGAAGGATGGATACAGCTGGATGTAGGATTTGCTAGATTTGGGTGAGATATTATGCTTCCCCTGTATCCCCAACACCTGATTGCATAACCGGAAAGGTTCGGGAGTTTCATAGGTGGGAATTCTTGTAGCTCTAGTTCTTCTTCCACGGATATTTGGTTTGAGATTGGGATTTCTTACCGAGTATTCGTTCTTGATCCGTACCTTGTTGATTTATTCCTCTACCTAAATTCTAAGTGGCTTCTCAATTTATGGATATGTGACCATTTCAAGTGGAATGCATTCGTTCTTTGTTCGGATGTGAAGACTATATGTTGCAATTTCAACCCGCTTGATTCAGCTTCATTTTATCTGTCAATGTGCTAACTTGTCACCCTCTTCAGGATGGCTCCCGCTAAGAGCAGCAATCAGAATCAGAATCAGGATCCGCCACCACCTCCCTCCTCCGGAGGCATGGCAAGCTGTGATGGCCGCAACCAATGCAAACACGCAGTTGATCATGCAAATTCTTCAAGAGCGCAATCAAGCGAACCAAGGCAACCAAGGCAACAATCAGAATCACTTTGCTACACTCAACCAGTTCCTTGCTAACGGGCCAAAGACTTTCAGCAATTGTGTTGAGGCAACGATGCTGACGATTGGCTCGTGGATTGTGCAAGCATTTCGAGTGCAGTAACGTCAGGCCTGAGGACTTTGTCAAGTTCGCTTCCTTCCAACTCAAAGACCAAGCTGCAGAATGGTTCCAGCAGTACAAAGATTCCAGAGGAGGCCGTGTGATTACCTGGGATGAATTCCGTCAAGACTTCAAAGCTCATCATATTCCTCAGAGCGTGGTTGAAAGCAAGCGTGAGGAATTCCGCAACCTGAAGCAAGGCTCTTTGTCTGTCTATGACTACAACAAGTTGTTTCAGAAGCTCGCCCGCTTTGCTAAGCAGGACGTCCCTGACGAGAAGAGCATGATATACCAGTTCAGGGGTGGTCTCAGAGAAGAAATCCAGCTAGCTCTTGTTCTCTTTGAGCCCTTGAGGTACGATGAGTTCTACAACATGGCATTGAAGCAAGAGGCTGCTCAACTGAGGTGTGATGCTTCCAAGAAGCGAGTCAGAGATGCTACTCCTTCTTCCTCTACTCAAGTGGCCAAGCAGCAGAAGTATTGGCTTCCTCCTCCTCCGTTCCGTCAGCCGTATCAGAAGAGCAAAGGTGGCAGTGGATCTTCCCACCCACCCAACCCTGCTTTCAGAACAAGACTTCGTCTCAAGCTCCAAGATCGAGTGCTCCGTATCACCGTCCGCTTTCAGAGGTCACGTGCAACAAGTGCCAACAGAAGGGTCACTATGCCAACAAGTGTCTTCAACCAGAGGCGTCTTCCTCCTCCTCCTGTGAGATCGGCAAGTACAGCTATGGTCAAGCATAACCCCAAGCACGCCAAGGTCAATTGATGAATGCAGCTCAGGCAGAGGACTCGTCAGATGTCATCATGGGTAACCTTCCTGTTAATGATATTCCTGCAAAAGTTCTTTTTGACACGGTGCATCGCATTGTTTCATTTCCAAACCTTTTGCATCGAAGTATGAGTGCGATTATCAGTATCTGCAAAATTCTTTGCAAATCGTGTCACCGGGCAAGCAAATGACAGCTAATTTCTGCGTCCCGGATATTTACTATCACGTTGGGCGACTACAAATTTCTAGCTTCTCCTATTGTTCTGGGCGACTCAGATATTGATCTTATTCTCGGAATGGATTGGCTTTCTAAGCACAAGGCACATCTTGATTGTGCTGCCAGGCAGATTCAATTGACTCATTCGTCTGAGGATGTAATTGTCTTTGCCGCTCGTGATGATACAATCCGTCTGTTTTCTCTCAATGAGAAGGGTGAACTGGATGCTATCTCGCAAATTCCAGTCGTTTGCGAATATCAAGACGTCTTTCCAGAAGAGCTTCCAGGAATGCCTCCGCACCGGCCAGTTGAATTCGTCATTGATCTTGAGCCTGGCACGGAACCAGTGTGCAAGCGTCCTTACAAGCTCGGACCTGAAGAGTTGAAGGAGCTGAAGAAGCAACTCGATATTCAAGAGCGAATGGGTCTCATCCGACCTAGTTCTTCTCCGTGGGGTTGTGGAGTTCTTTTTGTGAAGAAGAAGGATGGAACGGACCGACTTTGTGTTGATTACCGTCCATTGAACAAGAAGACTATCAAGAACAAATACCCACTTCCCAACATCAACGAGCTGTTCGAACAACTCAAAGGTGCCCAAGTATTCTCCAAGCTTGATCTCCGTATGGGTTATCACCAGATTCGAATCCGTGAGCAAGATATTCCCAAGACGGCTTTCAGGACAAGCTATGGTTCATATGAATACACTGTCATGTCTTTTGGCCTCGTCACTCCTCCGACGTTCTCTCGCATGATGAACTTCATCTTCAACGCCTACACCAATGACTTTGTTTTGGTCTATCTCGACGACATTCTGGTCTTTTTGAAGAACAAGGAAGATCATGCCAAGCACTTGCGTTTGGTACTCGATAAGCTCAGGGAACACCAGTTCTACGCCAAGTTCTCCAAGTGCGAATTTTGGCTCGATGAGGTTCTTTATCTTGGGAATATCATCTCTGCCAAGGGCATTGCGGTGAATCCTGAGAAGGTGTCTGCAATTGTGAATTGGGAACCACCTCAGAACGTGAAGCAACTCCGTAGCTTCCTCGGTCTCGCAAGCTACTTGTCGAAGATTCGTTGAAAACTTTTCTAAGATTGCGAAGCCTCTCTCAAATCTTCTCCAGAAGCACGTCAAGTACGTTTGGTCTCCGGAATGTGACATCGCTTTCAACACCTTGAAAGAGAAATTGGTCACTGCTCCAGTTCTGACTCCTCCTGATGAATCCAAACCGTACGAGGTCTTTTGCGATGCCTCTCTCCAAGGTCTCGGCGCAGTGTTGATGCAAGAGAAGAAAGTTGTGGCTTATACCTCTCGCCAGTTGAAGCCCAACGAGAAGAACTACCCCACTCATGACCTCGAGTTGGCGGCAGTTGTGCATGCTCTTTTGACTTGGAGACATCTCTTATTGGGAAGAAAAGTGGACATTTCACTGATCAACAAGAGTCTCAAGTACATCTTCACTCAGCCTAATCTCAACCTCAGGCAAACTCGATGGGTCGAAATGATTCAAGAGTATAATCCGAGTATCGAGTATACTCCAGGCAAGGCCAATGTGATTGCTGATGCATTGAGCAGAAAGGCTTATTGCAACAGTCTGATTCTCAAGCCTTATCAACCCGAGCTTTGTGAAGCTTTCCGCAAACTTAATCTGCAAGTTGTTCCTCAAGGTTTCCTCGCCAACCTTCAAGTCTCTCCTACCTTGGAAGACCAGATTCGCCAAGCTCAGCTTCTTGATGCTATGGTGAAGAAGGTGAAGATTGGGATTGCCAAGAGTCAACCCAAGTACAAGTGCTACCGCCTTGATGACAAGGATACTCTCTTCTTTGAGGATCGTATTGTTGCCCAAAGGTGACCTTCGTAAAGTGATCATGAACTGAGGCTCACAATTCTCTCCTCTCCATCCACCCTGGGAGCACAAAGATGTATCAGGACCTCAAGCAGGCTTATTGGTGGACTCGAATGAAGCGCGAGATTGCTCAGTTCGTGAATGAATGTGATGTCTGCAGAAGAGTGAAGGCAGAACACCAAAGGCCAGCTGGTCTCCTCCAACCTCTTGCCATTCCAGAATGGAAGTTTGACCACATTGAGATGGACTTCGTGACTGGGTTTCCAAAGTCCAAGCGTGGCAATGATGCTATATTCGTTGTCATCGACAAACTCACCAAAGTGGCTCACTTTCTGCCTATCAAAGAGTCGATCACTGCAGCTCAATTGGCGGAACTCTATACCTCTCGAATTGTCATCTCTTCAGACCGTGGCAGCATCTTTACTCCAAGTTTTGGGATTCTTTTCAGAAGGCCATGGGCACCAACATCCGCTTCAGCACAGCTTTCCATCCTCAAACTAGCGGTCAAGTCGAGCGTGTCAACCAGATTCTTGAAGATATGCTCAGGGCTTGTGTGATCTCCTTCGGCATGAAGTGGGAGGATTGTCTTCCATATGCTGAATTCTCCTACAACAACAGTTTTCAAGCAAGTTCGGGCAAGGCCCCATTCGAAATTCTGTATGGCAGGAAGTGCCGTACCCCTCTCAACTGGTCTGAAACCGGTGAACGTCAACTTCTGGGAAATGACTTAATCACAGAGGCAGAGGAAATGTGCAAAGTCATTCGAGATAACCTCAAAGCAGCCCAATCCCGCCAGAAGAGCTACTATGATAGTAAGCACCGTGATTTGGCTTTCGAGATCGGAGATCATGTTTACCTCTGCGTCTCTCCTATGAAAGGTACTCGTCGCTTCGGTATCAAAGGGAAGCTTGGCCCCAGATACGTGGGACCTTTCAAGATCGTCAGCAAGAGAGGCGATCTCACCTATCAACTCGAGCTTCCTTCAAACTTTGCAAATGTGCATGACGTGTTCCATGTCTCTCAGCTCCGAAAGTGCTTCAAGACTCCTGACCGCACGTCAACTTCGAGACATTGAGCTCCAAGAAGATCTCTCTTATCGTGAGCACCCCGTTGCTATTCTTGAAGAGACTGAACGCAAGACTCGCTAACAAGTCAATCAAATTCCTCAAAGTCAAGTGGTCACACCATTCCGACCGTGAAGCTACCTGGGAACGCGAGGATCACCTCCGTTCTGAGTACCCGGCGTTCTTTCAGTCCTAGATCTCGGGACGAGATCCTTTCGTAGTGGTGGAGTGTTGTAACACCCCGGATGTGATTTTACCTAATATGTAATCCAACTCTTGCCTTTTCCGGCGTTAAGTTATTTTATTTCCGGGTTCGGGTTTTTGTCTCCGTGTGTTGTTGTCGTTGTCATGCATCTCATATCATGTCATCATGTGCATTGCATTTGCATACGTGTTCGTCTCATGCATTCGAGCATTTTCCCCGTTGTCCGTTGGGATACTGTTGGAAATATGCCCTAGAGGCAATAATAAATAGGTTATTATTATATTTCCTTGTTCATGATAATCGTTTATTATCCATGCTAGAATTTTATTGATAGGAAACTCAGATACATGTGTGGATACATAGACAACACCATGTCCCTAGTAAGCCTCTAGTTGACTAGCTCGTTGATCAATAGATGGTTACAGTTTCCTGACCATGGACATTGGATGTCGTTGATAACGGGATCACATCATTAGGAGAATGATGTGATGGACAAGACCCAATCCTAAGCCTAGCACAAAGATCGTGTAGTTCGTATGCTAAAGCTTTTCTAATGTCAAGTATCATTTCCTTAGACCATGAGATTGTGCAACTCCCGGATACCGTAGGAATGCTTTGGGTGTGCCAAACGTCACAACGTAACTGGGTGGCTATAAAGGTACACTACAGGTATCTCCGAAAGTGTCTGTTGGGTTGGCACGAATCGAGACTGGGATTTGTCACTCCGTGTAAACGGAGAGGTATCTCTGGGCCCACTCGGTAGGACATCATCATAATGTGCACAATGTGACCAAGGAGTTGATCACGGGATGATGTGTTACGGAACGAGTAAAGAGACTTGCCGGTAACGAGATTGAACAAGGTATCGGGATACCGACGATCGAATCTCGGGCAAGTATCGTACCGATAGACAAAGGGAATTGTATACGGGATTGATTGAATCCTTGACATCGTGGTTCATCCGATGAGATCATCGTGGAGCATGTGGGAGCCAACATGGGTATCCAGATCCCGCTGTTGGTTATTGACCGGAGAGTTGTCTCGGCCATGTCTGCATGACTCCCGAACCCGTAGGGTCTACACACTTAAGGTTCGATGACGCTAGGGTTATAGGGAAAGTATGTACGCGGTTACCGAATGTTGTTCGGAGTCCCGGATGAGATCCCGGACATCACGAGGAGTTCCGGAATGGTCCGGAGGTAAAGATTGATATATAGGAAGTATGGTTTTGGCCACCGGAAGTGTTCCGGGCATCACCGGTAGTGTACCGGGACCACCGGAGGGGTCCGGGGGTCCACCGGGAGGGGCCAGGCCCGGAGGCATACATGGGCCAAGTGTGAGAAGGGACCAGCCCCTAGGTGGGCTGGGGCCTCCCCACCAAGGCCCATGCGCCTAAGGGGAAGAGGGGGCAAACCCTAAGGGCAGATGGGCCCTAAGGCCCATGCCTGGTGCGCCTCCCTCTCCCTCCCCTTGGCCGCCTCCCCAGATGGGATCTGGGGCTGCCGCCACCCCTAGGGAGGGAACCCTAGGTGGGGGCGCTCCTCCCCTCCCCCTATATATACTTGAGGTATGGGGGCTGCCCAACACGTGATTTTCTCTCCTCTTGGCGCAGCCCTACCTCTCCCTCCTCGTCTCTCGTAGTGCTTGGCGAAGCCCTGCTGGAGTCCCGCGCTCCTCCACCACCACCACGCCGTCGTGCTGCTGCTGGATGGAGTCTTCCCCAACCTCTCCTTCTCCCCTTGCTGGATCAAGGCGTAGGAGACGTCACCGGGCTGTACGTGTGTTGAACACGGAGGTGCCGTCCGTTCGGCACTAGGATCATCGGTGATTTGGATCACGACGAGTACGACTCCATCAACCCCGTTCACTTGAACGCTTCCGCTTAGCGATCTACAAGGGTATGTAGATGCACTCTCCTTCCCCTCGTTGCTAGATTACTCCATAGATTGATCTTGGTGATGCGTAGAAAATTTTGAATTTCTGCTACGTTCCCCAACAGTGGCATCATGAGCCAGGTTTATGCGTAGTTTCTATGCACGAGTAGAACACAAGCAGTTGTGGGCGTCGATTTTGTCAATTTACTTGCCGTTACTAGTCTTATCTTGATTCGGCGGCATCGTGGGATGAAGCGGCCCGGACCGACCTTACACGTACTCTTACGTGAGACTGGTTCCACCGACTGACATGCACTAGTTGCATAAGGTGGCTAGCGGGTGTCTGTCTCTCCCACTTTAGTCGGATCGGATTCGATGAAAAGGGTCCTTATGAAGGTTAAATAGCAATTGGCATATCACGTTGTGGTTTTGCGTAGGTAAGAAACGTTCTTGCTAGAAACCTATAGCAGCCACGTAAAAACTTGCAACAACAATTAGAGGACGTCTAACTTGTTTTTGCAGCATATGCCTTGTGATGTGATATGGCCAAAAGGATGTGATGAATGATATATGTGATGTATGAGATTGATCATGTTCTTGTAATAGGAATCACGACTTGCATGTCGATGAGTATGACAACCGGCAGGAGCCATAGGAGTTGTGTTTATATTTATGACCTGCGTGTCAACATAAACGTCATGTAATTACTTTACTTTATTGCTAAAGCGTTAGCCATAGTAGTAGAAGTAATAGATGACGAGACAACTTCAAGAAGACACGATGATGGAGATCATGATGATGGAGATCATGGTGTCATGCTGGTGACAACGATGATCATGGAGCCCCGAAGATGGAGATCAAAAGGAGCAAAATGATATTGGCCATATCATGTCACTATTTGATTGCATGTGATGTTTATCATGTTTTACATCTTATTTGCTTAGAACGACGGTAGCTTAAATAAGATGATCCCTCACATAAAATTTCAAGAAAGTGTTCCCCCTAACTGTGCACCGTTGCGAAGGTTCGTTGTTTCGAAGCACCACGTGATGATCGGGTGTGATAGATTCTAACGTTCGAATACAACGGGTGTAAGCCAGATTTACACACGCAATACACTTAGGTTGACTTGACGAGCCTAGCATGTACAGACATGGCCTCGGAACACGGAAGACCGAAAGGTCGAACATGAGTCGTATAGAAGATACGATCAACATGAGATGTTCACCGATTGATGACTAGTCCGTCTCACGTGATGATCGGACACGGCCTAGTTGACTCGGATCATGTTTCACTTAGATGACTAGAGGGATGTCTATCTGAGTGGGAGTTCATTAAATAATTTGATTAGATGAACTTAATTATCATGAACATAGTCTAAATTGTCTTTGCAAATATGTTGTAGATAAATAGCTCACGTTGTAGCTCCCTGTTTCAATACGTTCCTTAGAGCCAATATTAAGTTGAAAGATATTGTAAGCAATGATGCGGACTAGGTCCGTAGTCCGAGGAGTGTCCTCACTGCTACACAGAAGGCTTACGTCTTTGATGCACCGCTCGATGTGCAAACCCCTACAACGTCGTCTGTGGATGTTGTGAACACCTGACAGACACATCCTGATGACTACTTGATAGTTTAGTGCACCATACTTTACGGCTTAGAATCGGGATTCCAATGACGTTTTGAACGCCATAGAATATGAGATGTTCCAAGAGCTGAAATTGGGATTTCAGGCTCATGCCCGTGTTGAGAGGTGTGAGACCTCTGACAAGTTCTTTTGCCAACAAGATGGAGGAGAA